>NW_028162288.1:110000-192500 GCF_964263955.1 Coregonus lavaretus | reverse complement strand
AATGAAGAATGTGGATATCTTATGCCTACAAGAGACGCATTGGGACAATGATTGTGTATTGAAAGTAAAACAAATATGGAGGGATTATATTTTTGTTAATAATGGTAGAGGGAATTCTAGTGGGGTTGCTATTCTAGTGAGAAAGGATGTGGTGGACAAAGTGGTACATGTACATGATGATAATAATGGGAGGATTTTAGTTTTAGATTTTGAGTATATGGATATGAAGTTTAGAATTATAAATGTTTATGCGCCAAATAATGAAATAGAGCGCAAGGTTTTATTTGTTGAAGTGGGACGATGGAGTGTGGGAAATTGCATCGTGGTGGGGGATTTTAATGTGAAATTGGACAGATTAGATATGACAAGGGGAGCTGCTTTTAGAAATGATGCATCTAGAGGGGTTTTAAAGAAAATGATGGTTGAGAAAAAACTTATTGACATATGGAGAGATGACAATCCCGATAAACGAGAATTTTCTAGAAGGCAGGTGGTTTTAGGGGAGTTAAAACAAACCAGAATAGATTTGATTTTAGTTAAAGAAGATTTAAGGGATTGTATGAAAGATGTTAAGTATGTATTTACAACACTCAGTGATCATGCATGTTTAAATTTCTCGGTGGGTTTAGACAAAGAAAGAATAGGAGGTGGTACATGGTGTATGAATGCGAGTTATTTGGGGGATGAGGATTATTGTAAACAACTTAAATCTTTGATAATATGTGAAATGGAGGATAAGCAGAAAGGGGAGGATAAGTGTGTATGGTGGGACAAGGTTAAGGAAAAAATAAAAGGTTTTAGTATAAGATATGCAAGGCAAAAGAGAGGCAGGATGAAAAGAAAAGAAAATGAGTTGAGAGCCAAATTGGTTGAGGAAATGGGGAAGTGTGACAGTGAACCTAATTATAATATAGAAAAGTTTTTAGAGTTGAGAGCAAAATTGAGTAAATATGACATGGATAAGTGTATGGGGGCCATTATAAGAAGCAAAGCAAAGTATTTTTTGGAGGGGGAGAAATGCACTTCTTTTTTTCTTGGATTAGAGAAGAGTACTCAAGGAAGAACATATTTTAGACAGATTGAAAATGTAAAGGGGGAAGTAGTAGATGATTATGTAGAGATCTTAGAGACAGTGCAGAGTTTTTATAAGGACTTATTTAAAAAAGGGGAGGTGGATGAGGGGTGTGTACAGGAGATTTTAGATAGTGTGGAGGTGAAAATTAATGGAGAAGATAAGGTGATGTATGATGGGAAGATTACAGTAAATGAAGTGATGGATGCGATAAAGGGTTTACAGGTGAATAAGAGCCCTGGTGTAGATGGTATCATTGCAGAGTTTTATAAAGTTTATGAAAGTCTTTTAGCACCTATTTTATTGGAGGTTTATCACTATATGGAGGAGAATGATTGTGTATCAGAATCAATGGTGACAGGAATGATAACTATTTTATATAAAAACAAAGGGAGTAAGGTGAAATTGGAAAATTATAGGCCAGTTAGTTTATTAAATGTGGATTACAAGATTTTAGCCAAAATTTTTGCGAATAGGATGAAGAGAGTTTTACATGATATTATAGCATCAACACAGAATTATAGTGTTCCTGGGAGAGATATAGCTGACACAATTAATATGATTAGAGACGTGATACACAAAATGAACGGGGATAAGATAGGAGGTATTGTTTTAAGCATAGATTTAAATAAGGCTTTTGATAGAGTAGAACATGATTTTATGTTTAGGGTCTTGGAAAGATTTGGCTTTGGTAATAAAATAATAGGGTGGATTAAATTATTATATAGAAATGCAAAAAGTAGGGTGAAATGCAATGGGGTTTTAACCGATTCTTTTACTCTGGAGAGATCTGTGAGACAGGGATGTCCTTTATCTGCTTTATTGTATGTTTTATCAGCTGAGCCTTTAGCGGCTTTTCTTAAGAAGGATAATTGTATTAATTGTGTACAGACTCCACAGGGGGGATTTAGTTTGATTCACCAATATGCAGATGACACAACTATAACGGTTAGAGATGAGGACAGTGTAAAAAGGGTAATAGAAGGTTTTAAAGTATATGGAAGAGCATCAGGAGCTAAAGTTAATATGGAAAAGTCTGTTGTAATGTATATTGGGAAGGTAAATGAGGGGAATTTTCCTTTTAATGAGGCCAAAGAATATTTTAAGGTGTTAGGAGTTTTTTTAAGTGTAAAAGAAAAAGAAGCTAGGGATTTGACATGGAGTGGGGTGATAAATAAAGTCAGAAAGGTTGTAAATATGTGGAAGGGGAGGTTGTTAAAATTAAAGGGGAAGGTTATTGTTATAAATTCTTTACTGATGTCAATTTGTATTCACGTCATGAATGTCTTAGATGTGCCAGAATGGGTTTTAATTGAAATGAATAAGATTTTAGTTGAATTTTTATGGGATGGGAAGGGGGCGAAAATCGCTTTTAAAACATTGATTGCGGGTTATGAGGAGGGGGGCTTGAAGTTAGTGGATTTAAGGGTGAGGAAAATAGCAATAAGAGTGAAAATGGTTCGGAAGTATTTATATGGGGAATTAGATTACGGGTGGAAAAAGTTTTTTGCAGAGTATTTGCAGGAGGTTGGGAGGATAGGGGATAATGGTTTATTAATGAGTGTAAAACAAGAAATGTTGGGAAATATACCTTTGTTTTATAAGGAAGTTTTCGAGGCTTGGGGGCAGGTTTTACCACACATTTCTTATAAATGTAACAGTTTGGAAAATATTTTAAATCAGCCTATCTTTTTTAATCCAAAGATCAAATATAATAATACAATGTTGTATTGTAAATATTTTATGAGAGCTGGGATGCGACAGATTGGTGATATTCTGTATGAGGTCAGGCCGGGGTTTCTACCGGTACAAGCTATTTATGACAATGTTGTTGAGGTTGAGGATGAAATAAGCAAAACTACAGTAGAAAATATGTATAAGAGAATTTTAGGGTGCATTCCGAAGGAGTGGGGTGTTTTAATAAATACAGGGGCGGTTAAGAGAGCCAGGGGTTTGCCGGTTTTATTGTATGAAAGTGGTGGAGTGAAATGTGATTTGTCAGGCTTGAAAGTTAAAACAGTCTATAGTAAATGTATTTTAAAAGAGATAAGAGTGCCTGCTTCGGAGAAAGTGTGGTTGGAGGTTTTTGTAGATTTGGATGTGAAGTCAATATGGAGGAATGTTAATGTAAAGGGGAACTCCATAGAATGTGAAGACAATGATTTTAAAATAAAACATAATAGGATTTTTACTAATGTGGTCTTACATCAAATCAACAGAAATATTAATAGAGAATGTGACATTTGTCATATAGAGGTGGAAAACTTTATGCACTTTTTCATTGAATGCGGTAGAATAAGAGGTTTTCATGAGTTTTTAAAGGAGCTTTTAGTGAAACATTGGGGGGAGGAGATTTTTAATGGGGTGGAATGGAGGAGATTGTTTCTTTTTGGTATTAATGGGAAAAGTAAAGTTTTGAATTTTAATTTGGTTAATTATGTTTTAAGTCATGCTCGATATGCTGTAAGACTAAGAAGGAACTTGGGGCATTATGAAGGGAAATGTGTGAGTGTGGAGGTACTTTTTAAGAGTATGTTGGAGGGAAATATAGAGATAATGCAGAGATATGGTGGGGGCAACTTTGAAAAAGAATTTGTGTGGGGGAGTACATTTATTAGAATTTCATCTAATGGAAAACTTGTGTTTAATTATTAATTGGATTAGGTGAGTGTTTTAATTGTTGATTTATTGTATTTTCTTTCTGATTTTGTAAAAGGGTGAATTGTTCACCCTTTAATGATGATTGAAATGATGTAAAATTGTCTGATTTTCATAATAAAATATAAAAAAAAAATATGCCTGATCTTGTCTGATCTCGGAAGCTAAGCAGGATCTGGCCTGGTTAGTACTTGGATGGGAGACAGCCTGGGAATACCAGGTGCTGTAAGCTTTTGTTCCACAAGAGAGTGCTCTTGTGTCATTGAGCAACTGCTTATATTTATCACCCTAAAAATATCATGTATTTTTATTGGACTAAATGCAGTTTGTATGTGCTGTCCTAACCTGATCAAATTAAATAATATATAGTGCGTTTCCCTGAAAATATAGGCAGTACATTCAGCCTTTGTTTTTCGTCTGTTCATTAAGTTGCACGGAAATACGAATCACTGATACATTTTGTTCAAGTCTTTATATAGTGTACCAAGAGTTGTTCCTTTGCTTACGGCCATACCATCCTGAATATGCCTGATCTCGTACGATCTCGGAAGCTAAGCAGGATCGGGCCTGGTTTGTACTTGGATGGGAGACTGCCTGGGGTAACCAGGTGCTGTAAGCTTGTGTTCCACAAGAGAATACCCTTGTGTCATTGAGCAACTGCCTTTTATTTATCAGCCTAATAATATCATGTATTTTTATTGGACTAAATGCAGTTTGTATGTGCTGCCCTGCCCTGATCAAATGAAATAATAGACAGTGCGTTTCTCTCAAAATAGATGTGTCATGGAGCAACTGCCTTTTATATATCACCCTAATAATATCATGTATTTTTATTGGACTAAATGCAGTTTGTATGTGCTGCCCTGCCCTGGTCAAATTAAATAATAGACAAAGCGTTTCCCTCAAAATATAGGCAGTACATTCAGCCTTTGTTTTTAGTTGGTTCATTAAGTTGCATGGAAATACGAATCACTGATACATTTTGTTAATGTCTTTATATAGTGTACCAAGAGTTGTTCTTGCGCTTACGGCCATACCAGCCTGAATACACCCGATCTCGTCTGATCTCGGAAGCTAAGCAGGATTGGGCCTGGTTAGTACTTGGATGGTAGACCGCCTGTGAATACCAGGTGATGTAATCTTTTTGTTCCACTAGAGAGTGCTCTAGTGTCATGGAGCAACTGCCTTTTATTTATCACACTAATAATATCATGTATTTTTATTGGACTAAATGCAGTTTGTATGTGCTGCCCTGCCCTGCCCTGATCAAATTAAATAATAGACAGTGCATTTCTCTCAAAATGGATGTGTCATGGAGCAACTGCCTTTTATTTATCACCCTAATAATATCATGTATTTTTATTGGACTAAATGCAGTTTGTATGTGCTGTCCTAACCTGATCAAATTAAATAATAGACAGTGTGTTTCCCTGAAAATATAGAAACTACATTCAGCCTTTGTTTTTAGTTGGTTCATTAAGTTGCATGGAAATACGAATCAATGATACATTTTGTTCATGTCTTTATATAGTGTACCAAGAGTTGTTTCTGAGCTTACGGCCATACCAGCCTGAATACACCCGATCTCGTCTGATCTCGGAAGCTAAGCAGGATTGGGCCTGGTTAGTACTTGGATGGGAGACCGTCTGGGAATACCAGGTGATGTAAGCTTTTTGTTCCACTAGAGAGTGCTCTTGTGTCATGGAGCAACTGCCTTTTATTTATCACCCTAATAATATCATGTATTTATATTTGACTAAATGCAGTTTGTATGTGCTGCCCTGCCCTGCCCTGATCAAATTAAATAATAGACAGTGTGTTTCTCTCAAAATGGATGTGTCATGGAGCAACTGCCTTTTATTTATCACCCTAATAATATCATGTATTTTTATTGGACTAAATGCAGTTTGTATGTGCTGACCTGCCCTGCCCTGATCAATTTAAATAATAGAAAGTGCGTTTCCCTCAAAATATATGTGTCATGGAGCAACTGCCTTTTATTTATCACCCTAATAATATCCTGTATTTCTATTGGACTAAATGCAGTTTGTATGTGCTGCCCTGCCCTGGTCAAATTAAATAATAGACAAAGCGTTTCCCTCAAAATATAGGCAGTACATTCAGCCTTTGTTTTTAGTCAGTTCATTAAGTTGCACGGAAATTCGAATCGCTGGTAAATTTTGTTCATGTCTTTATATAGTGTACCAAGAGATGTTCCTGCGCTTATGGCCATACCATCCTGAATATGCCTGATCTCGTCTGATCTCCGAAGCTAAGCAGGATTGGACCTGGTTAGTACTTGGATAGGAGACCGCCTGGGAACACCAGGTGCTGTAAGCTTTTTGTTCCAGTGGAGAGTACTCTTGTGTCATGGAGCAACTGCCTTTTATATATCACCCTAATAATATCATGTAATTTTATTGGACTAAATGCAGTTTGTATGTGCTGCCCTGCCCTGATCAATTTAAATAATAGACGGTGCGTTTCCCTCAAAATATATGTGTCATGGAGCAAATGCCTTTTATTTATCACCCTAATAATATCATGTATTTTTATTAGACTAAATGCAGTTTGTATGTGCTGCCCTGATCAATTTAAATAATAGACAGTGCGTTTCCCTCAAAATATAGGCAGTACATTCAGCCTTTGTTTTTAGTCGGTTCATTAAGTCACACGGAAATACGAATCACTGATACATTTTGTTCATGTCTTTATATAGTGTACCAAGAGTTGTGCCTGCGCTTACGGCCATACCAGCCTGAATATGCCTGATCTCGTCTGATCTCGGAAGCTAAGCAGGATCGGGCCTGGTTAGTACTTGGATGGGAGACAGCCTGGGAATACAAGGTGCTGTAAGCTTTTTGTTCCACTAGAGAGTGCTCTTGTGTCATGGAGCAACTGCCTTTTATTTATCACCCTAATAATATCCTGTATTTTTATTGGACTAAATGCAGTTTGTATGTGCTGTCCTAACCTGATCAAATTAAATAATAGACAGTGCGTTTCCCTGAAAATATAGGCAGTACATTCAGCCTTTGTTTTTAGTCTGTTCATTAAGTTGCATGGAAATACGAATCACTGATACATTTTGTTCATTTCTTTATATAGTGTACCAAGAGTTGTTCCTGCGCTTACGGCCATACAATCCTGAATATGCCTGATCTTGTCTGATCTCGGAAGCTAAGCCGGATCGGGCATGGTTAGTACTTGGATGAGAGACTGCCTGGGAATACCAGTTGCTGTAAGCTTTTGTTCCACTAGAGAGTGCTCTTGTGTCATGGAGCAACTGCCTTTTATTTATCACCCTAATAATATCATGTATTTTATTGGACTAAATGCAGTTTGTATGTGCTGCCCTGCCCTGCCCTGATCAAATTAAATAATAGTCATTGCGTTACCCTCAAAATACATGTATCATGGAGCAACTGCTTTTATTTATCACCCTAATAATATCATGTAATTTTATTGGACTAAATGCAGTCTGTATGTGCTGCCCTGCCCTGGTCAAATTAAATAATAGACAAAGCGTTTCCCTCAAAATATAGGCAGTACATTCAGCCTTTGTTTTTAGTCGGTTCATTAAGTTATACGGAAATTCGAAACACTGGTAAATTTTGTTCATGTCTTTATATAGTGTACCACGAGTTGTTCACACGCTTACGGCCATACCAGCCTGAATACACCCTTTTCGGTAATTGAGGAAGTGGTTACAGGTGCGGTGGTATTGGAGGAGAAGGAGAGGGAATTGGTTGCTGCGTTTTGAAATCTTTTTTTGTTTGGTTATTTATGTGGAATTTGATTTTTGTTTTGATTTATTAGTAGAGTTGTTTCTCCCCTAGCAGCTTTTGCTGGGGGGGGAAGGAAAGGAGGGAAAAATACAGATATAATTAGTTAATCGGACGGACAACAATGGATACAACGACCTACGCGATGGAACAGACAAAGAGTACTGGACATGGAGGAAAAGTTCCTGATGCACCATCATCGAGGGAAAAGTCCTATGATAAGACTTGTACGGTGGCGGTGGATATCACTGGGGAAAAGAAATTAACGATGATGGAATTGCTGAGAGGGATAAAGGAGGCATGTGGAACGGTGATAGGGTGCAGATTTAAAGGTGATCAGAAGTATGAGATTACGATGTCCCATGTCCATGGGAAGGAGAGGTTAATGGATGGACTAAAAATCAAATCGTGCACGGTAATGGCGAGGGACATTTCAGCGGATGAGCTGGTGGTGTCCTTCATGAATTTACCAGTATATATTAGTGACGATACTATCGTGGCAAAATTGGAAGGATGGGGTGTGAAGGCGGTTTCTGGGATTAAGAGGAGATTATGGCCAGGAACAGAGATCGCTGATGGCACAAGATTCTGTAAAGTCCGGTTTACAGACGTGGTGCGCTCACTACCATATTCTACCAAGTTCGAGACGTTGGAGGGGACTGAGTACTTTCGAGTGATACATGACAGGCAAGTTAAAGTGTGCCGAATTTGTATTCAGTCTGGCCACGTAGTACGGGACTGTCCTGATTTTCTATGTCGGAGATGCGGAGCACAAGGGCACTATGCAAGAGAGTGCGTCGAGAGAGAGGAGAGACCATGTAATGGATGTGGGGAGAGAAGAATGCGCTGTACGTGTACTGGGCCAACAGATGGTGAAGACATGGAACAACAGGAGGAGGAGATGGAAGAAGAGAGAGTGGAGGAGGGGGACGTGATGGAGGACGGGGAAAAAGGAGGCAAGGATGGTGGAGGAGGAGGAGATGGTGAATCTACTGCGACAGAGGGGGATGGAATTGGGGCGAGCATGGATGTCGAATTCCTAGATGACTACTGCACAGATGGAAAGGAGCCTGATGGTGGAGGAGGAGGAGGAGGTGAGCAGGAAACGGAAACATCTGAAGGTGAGGGAGATGAAGATAATGGAGGGGTTGTACCTGACACTATTCCTGAAAGTATGGATGTGAAGGGGGAATCCGCGAAGAGGAAGGACTCTGAGAGTGAAGTGTCCGCGGGTGAAGTCCAAAGGGTGAGGGAAGAAGCAAAGGAAAGTAGGAAGAGCAAGATCAAGAAGAAGAAGAAAAAGACTGGGTCTTGATGATGGGAAAAATCAACATATTAATTGTACTTATGGTGAGTGTTGTATCTGTTAATATTAATGGACTAAGGAATATGGGAAAGTTAGAACAGACAGTGAGTCTACTACAGGCTGATATTTTATGCTTCCAAGAGACACACTGGACTGACAGTATGATGGATGGAGTAAGAAAGAGATGGATGGATTTGATTTATTATAATAATGGTGGGGAGAGGACGTGTGGGGTTGCTATATTAATTAAGAGGGATAGTGTACAGAATATTAGGCAAGTGTATGCGGATAAAGAGGGTAGACTTTTGAGTGTTAAATTTGAATTTCTAAATGTGCAATACACTTTATTGAATGTTTATGCACCTAATAATGAGAGTGACCGAGAAGTATTTTTTAAGGCACTTGAGCAACATTGTGTGGGTAACTGTATATTGGTTGGGGATTTTAACGTTAGATTGACAAAACTGGACACGTCAAGGAGTACTTTGTTGCGCTCTGACATGTCTAGGCGAGTATTGTTGGGGATAATGAAGGATCATTGTCTGAGTGATGTATGGAGGGGAATGCATCCAGGTCAGAGAGTTTTTTCAAGGAGGCAGGTTGTTTTGAAGGTTCTCAGGCAAAGCCGCATAGATTATTGTTTAGCGGCGGAAAATGTTGTGCAATATATACAAAAGATTAGGTATGATTTTAATACATTAAGTGATCATGCCTCTCTTGGTTTCCTGCTGGGTCCTAGTGTGCCTTCTAGAGGGGGTGGTGTATGGTGTTTGAATGCTGAGCTACTAAAAGAAGGAAAATATATTGATATGATTTCTGATTGTATAAATAGAGAAATATTGAGTGATTTTAAAAGTGTTAATATTGGATTGTGGTGGGAGGGTTTAAAAGAGAAGATTAGAGGGTTGAGCATTAAATATGCAAGACGAAGGAATTTTCTTTTAAAGAGGGAGAGGATAGCTTTGAATAAAAGACTAGACATTGAGCTGGGAAAAGTTGATACGGTGGAGGGTTATGATATGGCAGGTTTTATGGAAGCTCAGGCTGCGGTACATAACTTTGAAAAGAGTACATGTATGGGGGCAATAGTAAGGAGTAGAGTACAGTATGCCATAGAAGGAGAGAAATGTACATCCTTCTTTTTAGGGTTAGAAAAGAAGAAGCAGGCTAGAAACTATATTACAGAAATCGAGAATGAGAGGGGGGAGACAGTGAATGATCTGGTGGGGATTTTAGATACAATAGAATGTTTTTATAGTAATCTTTTTAAAAAAGAATGCAATGATCAAGGATGTATAGAAGAGGTGTTGAGCTATGTAGATGCCAGAATATCAGAGGATGAAAGACTCATGTGTGACACAGACTTGGCGGTCACAGAGATACGGGAGGCGATTTTGTCTGCTCATAGAAATAAGAGCCCTGGCTCTGATGGGCTGACAAGTGAGTTTTACAAAACATTTGTGGATATACTGGCACCTGTTTTATTAGATGTGTACAAATATATGGAGCAATCTCAGGAAGTCTCGGAGTCGATGGCGACTGGCTTAATAACTATAATATATAAAAACAAGGGAAGTAGGAAAAGATTAGAAAATTTTAGGCCATTATCTATTTTAAATGTAGATTATAAGATCTTAACTAAGGTGCTGGCTAACAGAATTAATAAAGTAATGGGAAGTATTATTTCAGAGACACAGGCTTACAGTGTTCCTGGTAGAGAAATAGCAGACATTATTTGCACTTTAAGGGATGTCATAAGACATATGAAGGGTGAGGGAGGTGTAGTATTGAGCATTGATTTAAATAAAGCTTTTGATAGAGTAGAACATTCATTTCTAATGCAGACGCTTAAAACTTTTGGATTTGGGAGCAGAATGGTGGCCTGGATACAGCTGCTATACGGTGCTGCAGTAAGTAGAGTAAAATGTAACGGGTTACTTACTGATGCTTTCCCATTGGAGAGGTCGGTGAGGCAAGGATGTCCATTGTCTGCGGCCTTATATTGTATGTCGGTTGAGCCTCTGGTGGCTCTCCTTAAAGCAGACCACCAGATCCGAGGCGTTTCTATTCCAGGGGGTGGAGTCAGCATTGTGCAGCAATATGCAGATGACACTACAATTACTGTTAGAGATGTGGAAAGTGTAAATAGAGTGATGGAGTGTTTTGAGCTCTTTGGGAAAGCATCAGGTGCTAAGATTAATGTAGAAAAGACTGAGGTTTTGTATGTGGGGCTAGTGAATGATAATGGGTGTAGGTATCATTTTAAAAGAGCTAATGGCTATTTTAAAGCGTTGGGAGTTATTTTGGGTATTGATGAAAAGGAGGCATGTGATAGGACTTGGGCAGGTGTATTGAATAAAATCAAACAAACTCTGGCATTTTGGAGATGGAGGAATTTAAAATTGAAAGGAAAGGTAGTGGTAACAAATTCTTTACTAATATCTAAATGTGTATATGTCATGGATGTGCTTCAGATGCCTGAGTGGGTTTTAAAAGAACTTAATTCTATTGTTTCTAACTTCTTGTGGGATGGCAAAGGGGCTAGAATATCTAGGTCTACACTTGCTGCAGAGTATAAAGATGGGGGTCTAAAATTAGTGGACATAGACGTGAAAAGAAAAGCATTAAGAATTAAAATTATACAGAAGTATTTATATGGGGAGGAAGAATATGGGTGGAAGAGGTTCTTTAGGAATTATTTGTATAATAATGGTGGATGTGAAGAGAGTGGGTTATTAATGATATGGAAAAAGCCTATGTATGAACAAGTTCCTCTGTTTTATCAGGAAGTGTTACGTGCATGGGGAGAATTTCTTCCTCGTGTAAAATATGTGTGTGAACATAAGGATATAATACTGAATCAACCTGTGTTTTTAAATCCCAAAATTATGTTCAATGATGAAGTGTTGTATAATCCCCTTTTTATGAGGGCTGGACTGAGACTTATTAAAGACTTTGTATATGAAGTTATTCCTGGGTTTCTAAGAGACCAGGCCATTTATGACAATGTGAAGGATGTGGATGATACAGTTTGGAAAGGTACTATATTGAATGGTTTTGAACGGGTGAAAAGTAGCATTCCAGCAGAATGGGTTTCTGTCATTAATGGAGATGGAATTTGTGAAGATTTATATGTATTACCGAATTTATATATTGACAATGGGGATAAATGGAAAACATTGTCTAGTGTCAGAACAAATGTTTTTTATAAACAATTACTGGTTACTGACAGGCCTGCTGCTGAGAAGAGGTGGGTAGAACTGTTTCCGAAGATGGATCGAAAAGTATTATGGAAAAACTTATACTTACATGGGAATAAATTGGAATGTGAAAATAACGATTTTAAAATAAGACATAATCGGATATACACAAAAGTAGTGCTGCATCAAATAAATAAAGAAATAAAAAGAGAATGTGATATATGTGGTAAGGCACCAGAAAATTTATTACACTTATTTGTAGAATGCGAGGATTTAAAAGATATGTTTTGTAAAGTAAAGGAAATAATATGTAAAAACTGGGGGAGTGGTTTGTTGGAAAAGAATGCGTGGGAGGAATTGGTTTTATTTGGAGTGGGAGATGAATGTAAAGGGGTTAATGTGAGGTTGTTGAATATTGTATTGAGTTTTGTTAGGTATGCTATTTTTGTGGGAGGAATTATGCTTATTTTGAAGGGAGGAGGGTAAGGGTGTGGGGTATTTTTGTAGCTTTGTTTAAGAAGCACATCGATATGTTTTATAGTTATGGATTGGAAGATTTTGATGAACTTTTTGTAGAGGGGAGTGGGTTAATTGCAAGGGGGGATGGTGGAGGAATCACTTATAATTTTTGAAAGAAATATTTTGATATTTTCTAATGTTTATTTTTATTTGACAGGGAGATGCTTTTAAATCTGCCTATTTAATATGTGGAATTTGTTATGTCTTAGTCATGTCTGGTTTTTGTATACTAGTTTTTTGTGTTTTATTTCTTTGGGTTCTTTGATTTGATAGGGGGTGAATTGTTCGCCTGCCTATGGTAGAATAGTTTCTAGTGTATGGTTTTTTGTATATAACACTGTACATGGTATAATATAAGTGTATTTGATGAATATTTTACAATAAAAAAAAAATAAAAATAAATAAATAAATAAATACACCCGATCTCGTCTGATCTCGGAAGCTAAGCAGGATTGGGCCTGGTTAGTACGTGGATTGGAGACTGCCTGGGAATACCAGGTGCTGTAAGCTTTTTGTTCCGCTAGAGAGTGCTCTTGTGTCATGGAGCAACTGCCTTTTATTTATCACCCTAAAAATATCATGTAATTTTATTGGACTAAATGCAGTTTGTATGTGCTGTCCTAACCTGATCAAATTAAATAATAGACAGTGCGTTTCCCTGAAAATATAGGCAGTACATTCAGTCTTTGTTTTTAGTTGGTTCATTAAGTTGCATGGAAATACGAATCACTGATACATTTTGTTCATGTCTTTATATAGTGTACCAAGAGTTGTTCCTGCGCTTACGGCTATACCAGACTGAATATGCCTGATCTCGTCCGATCTCGGAAGCTAAGCAGGATCGGGCCTGGTTAGTGCTTGAATGGGAGACCGCCTTGGAATACCAGGTTCTGTAAGCTTTTGTTCCACTAGAGAGTGCTCTTGTGTCATGGAGCAACTGCCTTTTATTCATCACCCTAATAATATCATGTATTTTATAGGACTAAATGCAGTTTGTATGTGCTGCCCTGCCCTGCCCTGATCAAATTAAATAATAGTCATTGCGTTACCCTCAAAATACATGTATCATGGAGCAACTGCTTTTATTTATCACCCTAATAATATCATGTAATTTTATTGGACTAAATGCAGTTTGTATGTGCTGCCCTGCCCTGGTCAAATTAAATAATAGACAAAGCGTTTCCCTCAAAATATAGGCAGTACATTCAGCCTTTGTTTTTAGTCGGTTCATTAAGTTGCACGGAAATTCGAATCACTGGTAAATTTTGTTCATGTCTTTATATAGTGTACCACGAGTTGTTCACACGCTTACGGCCATACCAGCCTGAATACGCCCCTTTTTGGAATTTCAGGAAGTGGATGAGCGGCAGGTGTCTGAGTGATTGAGAGAGGATATCGTTTGTTTGGAGGTTTTTTTGATTTATAAGTTTGAAAGTTTGTGTGTGATTGTAGTTGATTTTCTTTGAAACTTTTTTGTTATTATCCCCCATCGGCGTGAGCTGTTTGGGGGATATTGATTAAAATAACCGGATGGACAACATGGCGTCAACATCAAAAATACAAACGACGACGAGAAAGGACAACAGTGAAATCAGAATTTCAAATGAAGAACTGAAGAAAAGAAAATATGAGAAGGAACTGACGGTGAACGTGGAAATAATTGGAGAAGGGAAAATAACAACGATGGAATTGCTGAGAGGAATAAGGGAAGTTTGTGGAACAATACTTGGATGTAGAATGAGAGACGGAAATAAGTATGAAATAACAATGTCTCATGTAAAGGGAAAAGAAAGACTAATGGACGGGCTAAAGATAAAGAACTGTCAAATCATGGCTAAAGAGCTAGGGAACGATGAGCTTGTGGTGTCCTTTTTGAACTTGCCTGCATACATTACAGATGGGGAGATATATGAGAAACTAAGAGGCTGGAAAGTGAATGCGACCACGCCAATCAAGAGGAGGATGTGGCCAGGAACAGACATTGTAGACGGGACGAGATTTTGCAAGGTGAAGTTCACAGACAATGTGCAATCCTTGCCATATTCTACCAAATTTAACACTGTCGAGGGATTTGAATATTTTCGTGTAATCCATGACAATCAAGTGAAGGTATGTAGACTATGTATTCAGCTGGGGCACATACTTAAGGAATGTCCAGAATTCACTTGCCATAAATGTAGTGAACAAGGGCATTATGCCAGAGAATGTTTGAACATAGGTAATGTGTGTGAAATGTGTGACAGACCGAAAGTTAGATGTAGCTGTAAGAAGGGAAAAGATCACTTACTTTTGCAAACAATGGACCTCACTTCTGAGGAAGAGGAGGGGAGTGTGTTTATGGAAGGAGAAAAAGAGAGTGACATGGGGAGTGTGACTTCAGAGACAGTGGCAGATATGCCTGAAGAGCCTGTAATGTCTTCTGGCAAAACACGAGACGCAGTTTTGGTCTCTGCTGCTGACAAGGTGGAACAGCAGCACATGATGGGTGAAATACATACACAGGTAGAGATGGTGCAAGGTGCTTCTCAGGTGCCTGAGCCAGTTTCAAGCGTGTGTAAAAATGACACCAAAGAGCGAGCTGGGTCCACTGAAGTCACTGGCACTGTTAAAGCGCACTTTTCAAAAGGCTTCCCTGCCGCTCCAAATCAGGAGACGGAGGATGAAATAGATAGTGAGGATCATCAGTTGTTTGCAAAAAATAAGAGGTCATTGTCGAAAACTAGGGAGATGATGGGATTTGGAAAAAAGAAAAAGTAGGTTTTGAAAGGACTTGTTTTGCTCTGATTATACCTCTGCACACATTACTAATGATTACAGTCGCATCCCTAAATGGTAACAGTTTGAGAAACATGAGCAAATTTGAGCAGGTTTTAGTGTCTGTTAAGGCAGACATGTTGTGTTTTCAAGAGACCAATTGGACAGATTCCAAAATACAGGAGATTAAGAGTAAATGGTCTGATTTAATTTTTTGTAGTCATGGAAGTGATAAAACATGTGGTGTGGCTATTTTGATAAAAAACGATGTGGTTCAAAATGTAAAACAAATATATGCTGACAATGATGGCAGACTTATTGCAATTGAATTTGAAGTGCAAAATGTAGTTTTTCGTTTAATCAATGTTTATGCTTCAAACATTGAATCTGAAAGGAGAGAAATGTTTCACAACTTAAAAACACTGTGCTCAGAAAACTGTATATTGATAGGAGACTTTAATGTGAGGTGTAGTAGAATGGATGCCTCTAGTTGTGCTAGATTCAGATATGACTCTTCTAGAAATGCATTATGGAAATTTATGAATGAGGAGAATCTAGTAGATATATGGAGGGCGGAAAATCCAAACAGAAGAGTGTTTTCTAGAAGGCAGGTGGTGCTAAAGGAATTAAAACAAAGCAGAATTGATTTATGTCTAGCAAAACAAGAATTGGTGCAGCATGTTAAGAAGATGTCATATAACTTTACAGCATATAGTGATCACGCAGTAATGTCATTTCAAATGGGTTTTGGTGTGGAGAGGAGAGGGGGAGGTGTCTGGTGTTTAAATGCCAGTCTGTTAAAGGAGGAAGGATATAGAAATGAAATTGTTGAATGTATTAATGATGAAATGTCTAATGTACTGTTAAAAGAGAATGTGTGTTTATGGTGGGAGGAAGTGAAAGGAAAAGTAAAAAACAGGAGTATTAGGTATGCTAGAAATCACAACCGGTTAGATAAGCAGAAAGAAACAATGCTTAGAAATAGGATGTTGCATGAACTTGAAAAGGCTGATACTGATCCAGACTATGATGTTGTGAATTATTTGAAAATCCATGCAGAGCTGGGTCGTTATGAAAAAAAGAAATGTTTGGGTGCTATTGTTAGGAGTAGGGCACAGTACGCTTTGGAGGGAGAGAAATGTACATCCTTTTTTTTGGGGCTTGAAAAAAGAAAACAAACTAAGAGTTACATTGTAGAGTTGGAAAATGAAAAAGGTGTAAAGGTAAACGATTTTGTTGAGATCTTAGATACAGTTGAATCCTTTTACAGAAATCTTTACAAAAAGAATGATGTAGATAAAGTATGTGTTGAAGAAGTGCTGGATACAATTAGTGCCAAAGTATCTCAGGTAGATAGAATGATGTGTGATGAAGAGATTTCGATTATGGAAATCAAGGAAGCAATTGTTAACACTCAAGGCAATAAAAGTCCGGGTTTGGATGGTTTAACTAATGAGTTCTATAAAGTCTTTGTAGATATTTTGGCACCCATTTTAGGGAAGGTGTTTCATTATATGGAAGAGAATAAGGAAATCCCTGAGTCTATGTCAACTGGTATGTTAACGATTTTATTCAAGAATAGGGGCAGTAGATTCAAGTTAGAAAATTATAGGCCTATTAGTCTTCTAAATTCTGATTATAAGATATTGACTAAAGTGTTAGCGAATAGGATGAAAAAGGTGATTGGGTGTATTATTGCATCAACACAAGCCTACGGTATACCTGGAAGAGATGTTGCAGATGTAATTTGTACAATTAGAGATGTTGTTAATCAAATGAAAAATGAAGGCGGTATAGTATTAAGTTTGGATTTTAACAAAGCCTTTGATAGAGTGGAGCATAGCTTCCTATTACAGACTATGGAGAGGTTTGGTTTTGGGCCAAAGTTTGTAGCTTGGATCAACCTGTTGTACAGCGGGGCTAAAAGTTGTGTCAAATGTAACGGAGTGGTAACAGATACTTTTCCTGTAGAGAGGTCAGTAAGGCAGGGCTGTCCTTTGTCAGCTCTGTTGTACAGTATTTCTACAGAACCGTTAGCTACTTTAATAAATAGTAATAAAGAGGTAAGGGTTGTCGGAATCCCAGGTGGTGGTATCAGTGTTGTACATCAGTACGCTGATGACACTACTTGCACTGTGAAAGATATAGGAAGCATTGGAAGCATTATGAGAATCATAGATATATATGGTAAGGCATCGGGCGCTAAAGTTAATATAGAGAAGACTGAAATAATGTTTGTTGGGGATATCGATGCAAATAAGTGTGAGATTCCATTCAAGATAGCAAGGGATTTTATTAAAGTGCTGGGAGTAAACATTGGTGTAAAGGAGAAAGAGGCAAAAGATATAACTTGGACTGGGATCCTTAATAAAGTCAAGCTAACGTTAAATTTCTGGAAAAATAGAAAATTAAGGTTAAAAGGTAAAGTAATTGTTGCAAATGCTTTGGTATTATCTAAATTTGTGTATGTTTTGGGAGTCCTGGACATGCCTGAGTGGGTGCTAAATGAATTAAATAAGGTTGTGTCTAATTTCATATGGGATGGTAAAGGTGTTAGAATATCTCAGAAAACATTGATAGCTGACTATGTGGATGGAGGTTTAAAACTTGTAGATTTAGATGTCAAAAGAAAAGCTATTAGGATAAAAACAGTAAAGAAATATTTGTATGACAGTGAAGATTATGGCTGGAAAAACTTCTTTAAGGTCTACTTAGAGGAGAGTGGTGGATGTGGAGATAATGGTTTATTGATGGGGCTTAAAAGGAAAATGTTTGAAAAGGTACCAGATTTTTATAAAGAGGTGCTAAATGCATGGGCAGAGTTGTTGCCTAATGTATATTATGAATGTGGTCATATTGACCTGATTATGAATCAACCTATATTTCTGAATGAGAAAATCAAGAACAAAGAACAAGTTTTGTATAATAAAGTATTTAGGAGTGCAGGTCTACGACAAATAAAAGATTATACCTATGAGGTAATTCCAGGGTTTTTACCTGAAGAAGCTATTTTTGATATTATCAAGGAATGGGATGAAGAGGTGGGAAGGGGAACAGTGAATAATATGTATGACAAGATAAAGAATAGCATACCAAGCGCATGGGTGGATTTAATAAATAGTGAGGTTGAAAGAGAAAATCTGTTTGTATTTCCTAATTTGTTCATTGGTAGCAGTGAGAAGAAAGTACATTTATCTACTATACCAGTGAAAATATTGTATAGAATAATGGTAGGAAAATGTTATAGAAGGCCGGCTGCTGAAAAATTTTGGAAAACAGTTTTTCCAGAATTGGATGAAAAAAAGATATGGGAAAATTTAAATGTAAAATATAATAGTAAGGAGTGTGAAAATAATGATTTTAAGTTAAGACACAATAGAATATTTACAAAGGTGGTGTTACATCAAATTAATTGTGAAGTAAAAAGGGAGTGCGATATATGTGGATGTTTCCCAGAAACGCTGATGCATTTGTTTATAGAATGTGAGGAATTAAAAGATATGTTTTGTAAAGTTAAGGAAATGTTAAGTAAAAACTGGGGGGGGTGATTTCTTGAAAAAGTATGTGTGGGAGGAACTTGTGTTATTTGGAGTGTCTGGTAAATGTGATGGCGTTAATGTGTGCTTGTTGAATATTGTTTTGAGTTTTGTGAGGTATGCTATTTTTTGTAGGAGGAATTATGGTTTTTTTGACAGGAAGAGGGTGAAGGTGTGGGGTATTTTTATATCACTGTTTAGTAAACACATGGATATGTTGTTTAATTATGGGATGGAAGATTTTGATGAACATTTTGTTGAGGGGTGTGGGTTGATTGCAAAGGTGGATGGTGGAGGAATCACTTATAATTTTTGAAAGAATTATTTTGAATATTTTCTTTGTTTATTTTTATTTGATAGGGGGTGGCTTTTATCTGCCTATTTTGTGGGTGGAATTTGTTATGTCTTAGTCATGTATGTTTTTTTTGTATAATAGTTTTTTTGTATTTTTATTTCTTTGGGTTCTTTGATTTGATAGGGGGTGAATTGTTCACCTGCCTATGTTAGGTTAGTGTCTTCTGTATTGTTCTTTGTAATATTGTACTGTAAATATTGTAAAAAATTGAATTTTTTGATAATAAAAAAATAAAAATAAATAAATAAATACACCCGATCTCGTCTGATCTCGGAAGCTAAGCAGGATTGGGCCTGGTTAGTACGTGGATTGGAGACCGCCTGGGAATACCAGGTGCTGTAAGCTTTTTGTTCCGCTAGAGAGTGCTCTTGTGTCATGGAGCAACTGCCTTTTATTTATCACCCTAAAAATATCATGTATTTTTATTGGACTAAATGCAGTTTGTATGTGCTGTCCTAACCTGATCAAATTAAATAATAGACAGTGCGTTTCCCTGAAAATATAAGCAGTACATTCAGCCTTTGTTTTTAGTTGGTTCATTAAGTTGCATGGAAATACGAATCACTGATACATTTTGTTCATGTCTTTATATAGTGTACCAAGAGTTGTTTCTGCGCTTACGGCCATACCACACTGAATATGCCTGATCTCGTCCGATCTCGGAAGCTAAGCAGAATCGGGCCTGGTTAGTACTTGGATGGGAGACTGCCTGGGAATACCAGGTGCTGTAACCTTTTTGTTCCACTAGAGAGTGCTCTTGTGTCATGGAGCAAATGCCTTTTATTTATCACCCTAATAATATCATGTATTTTATTGGACTAAATGCAGTTTGTATGTGCTGCCCTGCCCTGCCCTGATCAAATTAAATAATAGTCAGTGCGTTACCCTCAAAATACATGTATCATGGAGCAACTGCATTTTTTTATCACCCTAATAATATCCTGTATTTTTATTGGACTAAATGCAGTTTGTATGTGCTGCCCTGCCCTGGTCAAACTAAATAATAGACAAAGTGTTTCCCTCAAAATATAGGCAGTACATTCAGCCTTTGTTTTTAGTCGGTTCATTAAGTTGCAGGGAAATTCGAATCGCTGGTAAATTTTGTTCATGTCTTTATATAGTGTACCAAGAGTTGTTCCTGCGCTTACGGCCATACCATCCTGAATATGCCCCTTTTTGGAATTTCAGGAAGTGGATGAGCGGCAGGTGTCTGAGTGCTTGAGAGAGGATATCGTTTGTTTGGAGGTTTTTTTGATTTATAAGTTTGAAAGTTTGTGTGTGATTGTAGTTGATTTTCTTTGAAACTTTTTTGTTATTATCCCCCATCGGCGTGAGCTGTTTGGGGGATATTGATTAAAATAACCGGATGGACAACATGGCGTCAACATCAAGAATACAAACGACGACGAGAAAGGACAACAGTGAAATCAGAATTTCAAATGAAGAACTGAAGAAAAGAAAGTATGAGAAGGAACTGACGGTGAACGTGGAAATAATTGGAGAAGGGAAAATAACAACGATGGAATTGCTGAGAGGAATAAGGGAAGTTTGTGGAACAATACTTGGATGTAGAATGAGAGACGGAAATAAGTATGAAATAACAATGTCTCATGTAAAGGGAAAAGAAAGACTAATGGACGGGCTAAAGATAAAGAACTGTCAAATCATGGCTAAAGAGCTAGGGAACGATGAGCTTGTGGTGTCCTTTTTGAACTTGCCTGCATACATTACAGATGGGGAGATATATGAGAAACTAAGAGGCTGGAAAGTGAAGGCGACCACGCCTATCAAGAGGAGGATGTGGCCAGGAACAGACATTGTAGACGGGACGAGATTTTGCAAGGTGAAGTTCACAGACAATGTGCAATCCTTGCCATATTCTACCAAATTTAACACTGTCGAGGGATTTGAATATTTTCGTGTAATCCATGACAATCAAGTGAAGGTATGTAGACTATGTATTCAGCCGGGGCACATACTTAAGGAATGTCCAGAATTCACTTGCCATAAATGTAGTGAACAAGGGCATTATGCAAGAGAATGTTTGAACATAGGTAATGTGTGTGAAATGTGTGACAGACCGCAAGTTAGATGTAGCTGTAAGAAGGGAAAAGATCACTTACTTTTGCAAACAATGGACCTCACTTCTGAGGAAGAGGAGGGGAGTGTGTTTATGGAAGGAGAAAAAGAGAGTGACATGGGGAGTGTGACTTCAGAGACAGTGGCAGATATGCCTGAAGAGCCTGTAATGTCTTCTGGCAAAACACGAGACGCAGTTTTGGTCTCTGCTGCTGACAAGGTGGAACAGCAGCACATGATGGGTGAAATACATACACAGGTAGAGATGGTGCAAGGTGCTTCTCAGGTGCCTGAGCCAGTTTCAAGCGTGTGTAAAAATGACACCAAAGAGCGAGCTGGGTCCACTGAAGTCACTGGCACTGTTAAAGCGCACTTTTCAAAAGGCTTCCCTGCCGCTCCAAATCAGGAGACGGAGGATGAAATAGATAGTGAGGATCATCAGTTGTTTGCAAAAAATAAGAGGTCATTGTCGAAAACTAGGGAGATGATGGGATTTGGAAAAAAGAAAAAGTAGGTTTTGAAAGGACTTGTTTTGCTCTGATTATACCTCTGCACACATTACTAATGATTACAGTCGCATCCCTAAATGGTAACAGTTTGAGAAACATGAGCAAATTTGAGCAGGTTTTAGTGTCTGTTAAGGCAGACATGTTGTGTTTTCAAGAGACCAATTGGACAGATTCCAAAATACAGGAGATTAAGAGTAAATGGTCTGATTTAATTTTTTGTAGTCATGGAAGTGATAAAACATGTGGTGTGGCTATTTTGATAAAAAACGATGTGGTTCAAAATGTAAAACAAATATATGCTGACAATGATGGCAGACTTATTGCAATTGAATTTGAAGTGCAAAATGTAGTTTTTCGTTTAATCAATGTTTATGCTTCAAACATTGAATCTGAAAGGAGAGAAATGTTTCACAACTTAAAAACACTGTGCTCAGAAAACTGTATATTGATAGGAGACTTTAATGTGAGGTGTAGTAGAATGGATGCCTCTAGTTGTGCTAGATTCAGATATGACTCTTCTAGAAATGCATTATGGAAACTTATGAATGAGGAGAATCTAGTAGATATATGGAGGGCTGAAAATCCAAACAGAAGAGTGTTTTCTAGAAGGCAGGTGGTGCTAAAGGAATTAAAACAAAGCAGAATTGATTTATGTCTAGCAAAACAAGAATTGGTGCAGCATGTTAAGAAGATGTCATATAACTTTACAGCATATAGTGATCACGCAGTAATGTCATTTCAAATGGGTTTTGGTGTGGAGAGGAGAGGGGGAGGTGTCTGGTGTTTAAATGCCTGTCTGTTAAAGGAGGAAGGATATAGAAATGAAATTGTTGAATGTATTAATGATGAAATGTCTAATGTACTGTTAAAAGAGAATGTGTGTTTATGGTGGGAGGAAGTGAAAGGAAAAGTAAAAAACAGGAGTATTAGGTATGCTAGAAATCACAACCGGTTAGATAAGCAGAAAGAAACAATGCTTAGAAATAGGATGTTGCATGAACTTGAAAAGGCTGATACTGATCCAGACTATGATGTTGTGAATTATTTGAAAATCCATGCAGAGCTGGGTCGTTATGAAAAAAAGAAATGTTTGGGTGCTATTGTTAGGAGTAGGGCACAGTACGCTTTGGAGGGAGAGAAATGTACATCCTTTTTTTTGGGGCTTGAAAAAAGAAAACAAACTAAGAGTTACATTGTAGAGTTGGAAAATGAAAAAGGTGTTAAGGTAAACGATTTTGTTGAGATCTTAGATACAGTTGAATCCTTTTACAGAAATCTTTACAAAAAGAATGATGTAGATAAAGTATGTGTTGAAAAAGTGCTGGATACAATTAGTGCCAAAGTATCTCAGGTAGATAGAATGATGTGTGATGAAGAGATTTCGATTATGGAAATCAAGGAAGCAATTGTTAACACTCAAGGCAATAAAAGTCCGGGTTTGGATGGTTTAACTAATGAGTTCTATAAAGTCTTTGTAGATATTTTGGCACCCATTTTAGGGAAGGTGTTTCATTATATGGAAGAGAATAAGGAAATCCCTGAGTCTATGTCAACTGGTATGTTAACGATTTTATTCAAGAATAGGGGCAGTAGATTCAAGTTAGAAAATTATAGGCCTATTAGTCTTCTAAATTCCGATTATAAGATATTGACTAAAGTGTTAGCGAATAGGATGAAAAAGGTGATTGGGAGTATTATTGCATCAACACAAGCCTACGGTATACCTGGAAGAGATGTTGCAGATGTAATTTGTACAATTAGAGATGTTGTTAATCAAATGAAAAATGAAGGCGGTATAGTATTAAGTTTGGATTTTAACAAAGCCTTTGATAGAGTGGAGCATAGCTTCCTATTACAGACTATGGAGAGGTTTGGTTTTGGGCCAAAGTTTGTAGCTTGGATCAACCTGTTGTACAGCGGGGCTAAAAGTTGTGTCAAATGTAACGGAGTGGTAACAGATACTTTTCCTGTAGAGAGGTCAGTAAGGCAGGGCTGTCCTTTGTCAGCTCTGTTGTACAGTATTTCTACAGAACCGTTAGCTACATTAATAAATAGTAATAAAGAGGTAAGGGGTGTCGGAATCCCAGGTGGTGGTATCAGTGTTGTACATCAGTATGCTGATGACACTACTTGCACTGTGAAAGATATAGGAAGCATTGGAAGCATTATGAGAATCATAGATATATATGGTAAGGCATCGGGCGCTAAAGTTAATATAGAGAAGACTGAAATAATGTTTGTTGGGGATATCGATGCAAATAAGTGTGAGATTCCATTCAAAATAGCAAGGGATTTTATTAAAGTGCTGGGAGTAAACATTGGTGTAAAGGAGAAAGAGGCAAAAGATATAACTTGGACTGGGATCCTTAATAAAGTCAAGCTAACGTTAAATTTCTGGAAAAATAGAAAATTAAGGTTAAAAGGTAAAGTAATTGTTGCAAATGCTTTGGTATTATCTAAATTTGTGTATGTTTTGGGAGTCCTGGACATGCCTGAGTGGGTGCTAAATGAATTAAATAAGGTGGTGTCTAATTTCATATGGGATGGTAAAGGTGTTAGAATATCTCAGAAAACATTGATAGCTGACTATGTGGATGGAGGTTTAAAACTTGTAGATTTAGATGTCAAAAGAAAAGCTATTAGGATAAAAACAGTAAAGAAATATTTGTATGACAGTGAAGATTATGGCTGGAAACACTTCTTTAAGGTCTACTTAGAGGAGAGTGGTGGATGTGGAGATAATGGTTTATTGATGGGGCTTAAAAGGAAAATGTTTGAAAAGGTACCAGATTTTTATAAAGAGGTGCTAAATGCATGGGCAGAGTTGTTGCCTAATGTATATTATGAATGTGGTCATATTGACCTGATTATGAATCAACCTATATTTCTGAATGAGAAAATCAAGAACAAAGAACAAGTTTTGTATAATAAAGTATTTAGGAGTGCAGGTCTACGACAAATAAAAGATTATACCTATGAGGTAATTCCAGGGTTTTTACCTGAAGAAGCTATTTTTGATATTATCAAGGAATGGGATGAAGAGGTGGGAAGGGGAACAGTGAATAATATGTATGACAAGATAAAGAATAGCATACCAAGCGCATGGGTGGATTTAATAAATAGTGAGGTTGAAAGAGAAAATCTGTTTGTATTTCCTAATTTGTTCATTGGTAGCAGTGAGAAGAAAGTACATTTATCTACTATACCAGTGAAAATATTGTATAGAATAATGGTAGGAAAATGTTATAGAAGGCCGGCTGCTGAAAAATTTTGGAAAACAGTTTTTCCAGAATTGGATGAAAAAAAGATATGGGAAAATTTAAATGTAAAATATAATAGTAAGGAGTGTGAAAATAATGATTTTAAGTTAAGACACAATAGAATATTTACAAAGGTGGTGTTACATCAAATTAATTGTGAAGTAAAAAGGGAATGCGATATATGTGGATGTTTCCCAGAAACGCTTATGCATTTGTTTATAGAATGTGAGGAATTAAAAGATATGTTTTGTAAAGTTAAGGAAATGTTAAGTAAAAACTGGGGGGGTGATTTCTTGAAAAAGTATGTGTGGGAGGAACTTGTGTTATTTGGAGTGTCTGGTAAATGTGATGGCGTTAATGTGTGCTTGTTGAATATTGTTTTGAGTTTTGTGAGGTATGCTATTTTTTGTAGGAGGAATTATGGTTTTTTTGACAGGAAGAGGGTGAAGGTGTGGGGTATTTTTATATCACTGTTTAGTAAACACATGGATATGTTGTTTAATTATGGGATGGAAGATTTTGATGAACATTTTGTTGAGGGGTGTGGGTTGATTGCAAAGGTGGATGGTGGAGGAATCACTTATAATTTTTGAAAGAATTATTTTGAATATTTTCTTTGTTTTTTTATTTGATAGGGGGTGGCTTTTATCTGCCTATTTTGTGGGTGGAATTTGTTATGTCTTAGTCATGTCTGTTTTTTTTGTATAATAGTTTTTTTTTGTATTTTTATTTCTTTGGGTTCTTTGATTTGATAGGGGGTGAATTGTTCACCTGCCTATGTTAGGCTAGTGTCTTCTGTATTGTTCTTTGTAATATTGTACTGTAAATATTGTAAAAAATTGAATTTTTTGATAATAAAAAAAAAATAAATAAAATAAAAATAAAAAAATATGCCTGATCTCGTCTGATTTTGGAAGCTAAGCAGGATTGGGCCTGGTTAGTACTTGGATGGGAGACCGCCTGGGAATACCAGGTGCTGTAATCTTTTTGTTCCACAAGAGAGTACTCTTGTGTCATGGAGCAACTGCCTTTTATACATCATCCTAATAATATCATGTAATTCTATTGGACTAAATGCAGTTTGTATGTGCTGCCCTGCCCTGGTCAAATTAAATAATAGACAAAGCGTTTCCCTCAAAATATAGGCAGTATATTCAGCCTTTGTTTTTAGTCGGTTCATTAAGATGCACGGAAATTCGAATCACTGGTAAATTTTGTTCATGTCTTTATATAGTGTACCAAGAGTTGTTCACTCGCTTACGGCCATACCAGCCTGAATACACCCGATCTCGTCTGATCTCGGAAGCTAAGCAGGTTAGGGCCTGGTTAGTACTTGGATGGGAGAACGCCTGGGAATACCAGGTGCTGTAAGCTTTTTGTTCCACTAGAGAGTGCTCTTGTGTCATGGAGCAAATGCCTTTTATTTATCACCCTAATAATATCATGTATTTTATTGGACTAAATGCAGTTTGTATGTGCTGCCCTGCCCTGCCCTGCCCTGATCAAATTAAATTATAGTCAGTGCGTTACCCTCAAAATACATGTATCATGGAGCAACTGCATTTTTTTATCACCCTAATAATATCCTGTATTTTTATTGGACTAAATGCAGTTTGTATGTGCTGCCCTGCCCTGGTCAAACTAAATAATAGACAAAGTGTTTCCCTCAAAATATAGGCAGTACATTCAGCCTTTGTTTTTAGTCGGTTCATTAAGTTGCAGGGAAATTCGAATCGCTGGTAAATTTTGTTCATGTCTTTATATAGTGTACCAAGAGTTGTTCCTGCGCTTACGGCCATACCATCCTGAATATGACTGATCTCGTCTGATTTTGGAAGCTAAGCAGGATTGGGCCTGGTTAGTACTTGGATGGGAGACCGCCTGGGAATACCAGGTGCTGTAATCTTTTTGTTCCACAAGAGAGTACTCTTGTGTCATGGAGCAACTGCCTTTTATACATCACCCTAATAATATCATGTAATTCTATTGGACTAAATGCAGTTTGTATGTGCTGCCCTGCCCTGGTCAAATTAAATAATAGACAAAGCGTTTCCCTCAAAATATAGGCAGTATATTCAGCCTTTGTTTTTAGTCGGTTCATTAAGATGCACGGAAATTTGAATCACTGGTCAATTTTGTTCATGTCTTTATATAGTGTACCAAGAGTTGTTCCTGCGCTTACGGCCATACCATCCTGAATATGACTGATCTCGTCTGATTTCGGAAGCTAAGCAGGATTGGGCCTGGTTAGTACTTGGATGGGAGACCGCCTGGGAATACCAGGTGCTGTAATCTTTTTGTTCCACAAGAGAGTACTCTTGTGTCATGGAGCAACTGCCTTTTATACATCACCCTAATAATATCATGTAATTCTATTGGACTAAATGCAGTTTGTATGTGCTGCCCTGCCCTGGTCAAATTAAATAATAGACAAAGCGTTTCCCTCAAAATATAGGCAGTATATTCAGCCTTTGTTTTTAGTCGGTTCATTAAGATGCACGGAAATTCGAATCACTGGTAAATTTTGTTCATGTCTTTATATAGTGTACCAAGAGTTGTTCACTCGCTTACCGCCATACCAGCCTGAATACACCCGATCTCGTCCGATCTCGGAAGCTAAGCAGGTTCGGGCCTGGTTAGTACTTGGATGGGAGAACGCCTGGGAATACCAGGTGCTGTAAGCTTGTTGTTCCACTAGAAAGTGCTCTTGTGTCATGGAGCAACTGCCTTTTATTTATCACCCTAATAATATCATGTATTTTATTGGACTAAATGCAGTTTGTAAGTGCTGCGCTGCCCTGCCCTGATCAAATTAAATAATAGTCAGTGTGTTTCCCTCAAAATACATGTATCATGGAGCAACTGCCTTTTATTTATCACCCTAATAATATCCTGTATTTTTATTGGACTAAATGCAGTTTGTATGTGCTGCCCTGCCCTGGTCAAATTAAATAATAGACAAAGCGTTTCCCTCAAAATATAGGCAGTACATTCAGCCTTTGTTTTTGTTGGTTCATTAAGTTGCATGGAAATATGAATCACTGATACATTTTGTTCATGTCTTTATATAGTGTACCAAGAGTTGTTCCTGCGCTTACGGCCTTACCAGCCTGAATACGCCCGATCTCGTCAGATCTCGGAAGCTAAGCAGGTTTAGGGCTGGTTAGTACTTGGATGGGGGACCACCTTGGAATACCAGTTGCTGTAAAAGCATGTAAGAAGCTATGACGTGGACTGATAATCTGCGTTATAGGCTGAGATGTGAAGATGTGAAATATGAAGATATGATATGGAAAATAAGCTGTGAAGCTATGAGATGTGAAATATGAAGCTATGATATGTAAAATAAGCTGTGAAGCTATGAGATGTGAAATATGAAGCTATGATATGTAAAAAGAAGCTGTGAAGCTATGAGATGTGAAGAAGTGATGTGAAATATGAAGCTATGATATGTAAAAAAAGAAGCTGTGAAGCTATGATATGATGTGAAGATGTGAAATATGAAGCTATGATATGTAAAAAGAAGCTGTGAAGCTATGAGATGTGAAGAAATGATGTGAAATATGAAGCTATGATATGTAAAAAGAAGCTGTGAAGCTATGAGATGTGAAGAAATGATGTGAAATATGAAGCTATGATATGTAAAAAAGAAGCTGTGAAGCTATGATATGATGTGAAGATGTGAAATATGAAGCTATGATATAAAGATGGGTTAATTTAAAAAAAAAAAAAAAAAAAAAAAAAAAAAAAAAAAATATGCCTGATCTCGTTCGATCTCGGAAGCTAAGCAGGATCGGGCCTGGTTAGTACTAGGATGGGAGACCGCCTCGGAATACCAGGTGCTGTAAGCTTTTGTTCCACTAGAGAGTACTCTTGTGTCATGGAGCAACTGCTTTTATTTATCACCCTAACAATATCATTTAATTGTATTGGACTAAATGCAGTTTGTATGTGCTGCCCTGCCCTGTTCAAATTAAATAATAGACAAAGCGTTTCCCCCAAAATATAGGCAGTACATTCAGCCTTTGTTTTTAGTCGGTTCATTAAGTTGTACGGAAATTCGAATCACTGATAAATTTTGTTCATGTCTTTATATAGTGTACCAAGAGTTTTTCACTCGCTTACGGCCATACCAGCCTGAATACACCTGATCTCGTCTGAACTCGAAGCTAAGAAGGATTGGGCCTGATTAGTACTTGGATGGGAGACTGCCTGGGAATACCAGGTGCTGCAAGCTTTTCGTTCCACTAGAGAGTGCTCTTGTGTCATGGAGCAACTGCCTTTTATTTATCACCCTAACAATATTATGTATTTTATTGGACTAAATGCAGTTTGTATGTGCTGACCTGCCCTGCCCTGATCAAATTAAATAATAGTCAGTGCGTTTCCCTCAAAATACATGTGTCATGGAGCAACTGCCTTTTATTTATCACCCTAATAATATCATGTATTTTTATTGGACTAAATGCAGTTTGTATGTGCTGCCCTGCCCTGGTCAAATTAAATAATAGACAAAGCGTTTCCCTCAAAATATAGGCAGTACATTCAGCCTTTGTTTTTAGTCGGTTCATTAAGTTGCACGGAAATTCGAATCACTGATACATTTTCTTCATGTCTTTATATAGTGTACCAAGAGTTGTTCACTCACTTACGGCCATACCAGCCTGAATACACCTGATCTCGTGTGATCTCGGAAGCTAAGCAGGATTGGTCCTGGTTAGTACTTGGATGGGAGACTGCCTGGGAATACCAGGTGCTGTAAGCCTTTTGTTCCAATAGAGAGTGCTCTTGTGTCATGGAGCAACTGCCTTTTATTTATCACCCTAATAATATCATGTATTTTTATTGGACTAAATGCAGTTTATATGTGCTGCCCTGCCCTGCCCTGATCAATTTAAATAATATACAGTGCGTTTCCCTCAAAATATATGTAATTTATTATTAGGGTGACACAAGAGATGCTATGTCTGTTCCATGGGGTCTCACTGACAGAGTGATGTCTGTGGAATTAACAATACAACTCTACGGTTCAGAGGAAGGGAGAGAGAGAGAGAGAGAGAGAGAGAATCTGTATCATATAGTATTATATTATCACAGTTTTTCCCAACTACAGTCCTCCAGTACACATTTGTATTGTAGCCCTGGACAAAAACACCTGATTCAGATGTCAAGGGCTTGATGATTAGTTGACAAGTACAATCAGGTGTGCTTGTCCGGGGCCACAACAAGATATGTATTGTTGGGGGCAGTGGAGGCTGCTCATAAGTGGAGGACGGTTCATAATAATGGCTGGAGTGGAATGGCTGGAATGGAGTGAATGGAATGGTATCAAACAGATGAAAACCATGTTGTTGATACCATTCCATTTACTCCATTCCAACCATTATTATGAGCTGTCCTCCCCTCAGCAGCCTCCACTGGTTGCGCGTACTCGAGGACCGGAGTTGGGAAACACTGTAGCAGAGTATAAAAATGTTTTGTCTATCAAACCCATTCATTGTTTCAGAGTCTCGTACCAAGCTGTATATATTCTTCCCATGATGGCTCATAGTGTCTCTGATTGCTCAGGGGACATTCATACATCACTGTCTTATTGCTCTCCCTCTGCAGCTAGACACTAATGAGAAACAGTTGACTGTTCATTCCAGCCCTCAGTCATACACCCACACACACATACACACACACACACACACAGATATGCATGTGCACCCACGCATGCATGCATAGGAACACATGCACACACACATTAATGCAGACACGGACACACACAAACATAGGCATGCATGCATAGGCATGAGCGCATGTACACAAGCGCACGCACGCACACACACACACACACACACACACACACACACACACTGTCCATCATGTCCTATGAGCAGGGTTAAGACAGAGCCAGCAAAAACAGCAGCTGACAGACCGTAATAGAGCCTGGCTGTCAATGTGGTGTCAGGTGTATCCCCCTGAGGATAGACTGGTCACTTAAAGCCATGATTACTCTTGATAGGTGTTAGCCTGGTGTTACAGTACAGTGAGGGGAGCTCGGCCAGGTCAAGGGATTCTCATAGCTCAGGATCTAGAATAGCCCCTGGCATAGATAGCCTACCGAAGTGTGAAAAGAGTGTGGATCTCTATTAATTGTCCTCACTGTAGTAATACTTATCTAACTGTGCAGTCATATGAAAAGTACTTGGATTAAAGTGATGATGTAATCTTTTATTTCACGGACATGTTGGAGGTGTGTTTGAGCGTCCAGTGAACCTCATCAATGTTACAGTCTCTAGAGCAGAGAAATGGCTTCTCTCAATGTCCTTGTAGCTAGATCACTGTGATGCCCTGACCACTTCATGTGGATAGAGGAGTGGGTGTGTGCGTGGGTATTTTTGTGTGTGTAGGTGTGTGTCCGTGCATGTCTGTATGTACATGCATGTCTGTTTGTTTGTACTCCTGGGTGAGAGAACCTTTGATCCTCTTATTGGGGAGTTGAATATTTGAATTCATAAATGGACACATCTCACCATCCCTTGTACTGTCTCTCCTCTATCCACCCATTCATCCCCCTCTCTCTTCTCTCTCTCCCCTTTCAGAGTTAATATGTTCTGCGTCTTTTCTGGATTAACAATCATCAAAAATACATGTACAGTGTCTATGTTATGTTGATTTAATTCAATGTCTACTTTATCAACAGTATGTTGATGTCAGGCTGGTCTTTGTTGTGGAGATTGCACTCATGTAGGACTAAGATGTTTCTCAGGTTAAAGATAGAGCTTGGCTGTAGCCTAAAACGATGTGCTGCAACTACTTCTCTCAGCTCACTATCCATGCATGTAGGCCACTGGAATATGCAGCTCTGGGGAGGCTGTACATCTGGTGACCGCAGGCATGACAGAGACAGAAAAGTGCAGTTTGACAGAAATCGTACCTGTGAGAATTCATAAAATAACTACATTCTCAAAGTAATGGATAAAGCTCACTATTCTGTCACCCTTCAAGATGATAAAACGACAAGATCACGCTCCAGAGTTATCTTACAAGGACTACATCATGATGTGTGAAAACATGAGGTACATACAGTATGTGTGGTACTCCATTACTCTGATGACACCAATATATCCTCCCTGCTGTAATATAGGCAAAGAGAATGAGGCTGTAGTATGATAATGTTCCTATCGTCCCTATTTAGGTTGACTTATTTCACCAATCTCCCTGTAATCTGTTGGAAACCCACCAGTAACACAGCACCTTCAGGCCGCTCAGATATGTGGTGATATGTGGGCTCTATTTTAAGCATGTGAATCAAAAATAATTAGGCCCTGAGATTGCGAGGCGTTATTAAAATGCTAAACAGTTGAAGGGGTGGATAACAAGACAATCTAAACCTCATCAGTACATGGGAGGGAAGGACAGAGGGAGAAAATAGAACATGTCTGCTTTGTATTCACTGTGGGTGATTGTTATTTCATATATTACAGAATGTAATATGCCCATGGATCATTATTGACCAAATTAACTCAATGCTGATTAACTCACTCTTCCCTACCTGTAGTGGTTTGATATATTTTTTGTTTATGTATTCGTTTTGGTGAATTCAAACACATATGCCTAACCTAAGCATGCTGCTTCACATATCAACAGTAGTGAACATTTGCTGCAGAAATATTAACTGTTTTTATTAATTGATCATAGTATAGCTTTTGCTATATTGAAATGTTCATTAGGCCTACAGCTCGGTCTCCACTGTCAACATGTAGTCATAAAGTGCTGCAAGCTCCAGTAGCTTTGCATCCTCATTGGCATTATCAGTAGCAGGGCTAGCGGAGGCAGCCATATCCTTCATCTCATTGTTATCTTCCTCATCCTCAGCGATGAGGGCTTTCAGGCTGGTCTCACTGACGGATTTCTCCATAGAGGTGTCTGTTAGGGTGGAGATCAAATCTTCAGCAGAGTCATCCTTCACATCCTCATCAGTAGCGATCATGTCCTTAGTGCTCTCAGGGGTCAGTGCCATGTCAGGAGTGGAGCTCTGGGTGCTTGAGTCTGATGTGTGAACCTCTGTCATGGACTCTGATGACTGGGTGGTCACCATGGAGATCTGTCTCTGAGAGGTGGCAGTGGTCTGTGTGTCTGTGTTCATATCTGTTGTCTGTGTTTCTGTCTGCGCCTGTGTCGAAGTGTTGGTAGTGGATGGCTTTCTCTCTGTCCTAGTTGCCATAGACGAGGTGGTCAGAGGGACTCCAGGTAGCTGCCACTCAAGCGGGAGGATGGCCAGGTTCCTAGCCAGGGAGAACTGGGAGAGGGAGCTCTACCCGGAGGAAAAGGGGGGTTAGGTTGAGGTCAGAGGGGAAACTGCCTGGATGTGTGAATCTCTGTCTGTCCGTATAGTAAGTCAGGTTTCAGTAACTTACGTGGGCACGTGGTAGAGTCGGAGAGTCAGGACTTTATGTACATTTTCTCCACATGGGTCTTCACTTGCCGGGGTGTCCTTTGATTTGCCTGCATAAGACAATTGCAATACCCAATGATAAAACATTATGGGAAAGATCTTTTGCTCACAATAAAAAATGATACAGCATGTTTGCTTGTCTCACAGTGTTCGGTCTTTGTCCCAAATTAGTTCCCTTGTCTGTTTCTGGTGTTGTACTTCTGGGTTCGTGGTCTTGAGATGATTTCAATAGCTGGACCTCAGTCCAGTCTTTCTCCCTCCCTACCTTTCCATTACTCTTGTCCTTGACCTTTTTGGTTGTAACATCTCCTCCAGACCAGTCTGAGGCTGTTTAGATTAGACATTTTGATTTTGAAGACACATCTTTCCAAGTGGAGCAATATCATTCTATATCTAATCAACAGACAACCCATAACACTCACCAGTATCAGATGCATTATCTTCGTCCTGGTCCTTTTTACTCTGTCTGTGCTGAGAGGGACAAGTTTTCTTCAGCTTGACTTTCCCTCCACAGCAGAAGAGAGTGAACAGCTGCAGGGCCGCCACAGCTGGATAGATGCTCTGCTTCTTCTCTTTCTGCTGGGTCTCCTTTGCTTTCTCCACAGGGGAGACCTCAGGGTCACAATCAGTACATCAGTTAGAAATCTACTGATATTTCAAACTACAATATCAAAAGCCAATGAGCTCTAGTGTGCTTCCATGGCAAAATGTTACCCAATAATAACTAGGGTTAGTGCTATCCGAGATCCTTGAGACATCCCTACCCTAAACCCTAACCTTACCTCTACCCTTACCCTAACTCTAACCTTAACCCTTACCTTAACCATTTCAATTTCAACTTCAATGGGGGTAAGGTCAGAGTTGGGACGTTCCATGGATTCCGTTAAGACTTTTTAACTAGTAGGGCCTACCCCATCCGAAGGGGCATTGTGACATTATCACATTTGTCAAGCAGTGTCAAAGTATCAAATTCAACACAATATACTGTGTTTTCCTTATTGTGGTCATTATCAATTATCAAATGCATTGGCAAATCCTCATTGATAAGCAGGTTTGGATGTCTTACTGAGTTAGATCTTTGTTTACTGTCTTTTTCTGTTTCCTGTGTCTTTCTGCGTTTGTGGTCCTGAGATTTCTGAACTTCAATCCAAACTTTCTCTTTCCGAACCTTTCCTTTACTCTTGTCATTGATACTTTTCACATCACCTGCAGAATAGTCAGAGCCTGTAAGTGAAACATTTCCTCCAAGTGAAGCCTAAATAATTGTACTATGTAGCAGCACTAGTCAATAGACACCTCCTCACACTCACCAGTATCAGAGTCATTATTGTTGTTCGTATCGTGTATCGTTGTTGCCTTTCTCCCCTCACCACTCTGGGAGGGATCAAATGGTGTCTTCTTCATCCTGACGCAGCTCAGCAGTGTAAACAGCTGAAGAAAGGTCAGGGCTGGAGGGATGCTCTTCTCCTTGGGTTTATTTTTATGTATATGGGTCTCCTTTGGTTGCTCCCTAGGGGAGACCATAGGGACAGGGTCACTAAGTGTCTGACCCATAACACGCTAGGGTAGTGTACTGTTGTAATCAATCAAATCAGTTATAGGTTGAGAGATGTAGTGTAGTGTATTAAAGATTATGACTTTCTTAATGGAAGCAGAGGATGAATAAACATGATCAAAGGTTCAGTGTGAGCGGACTCCTTTGTTCATCAGCAATAATTGCCAGCACTTACTCGATACGACAAATGGCGCCCAACGTGGGGCTGGTCTGCGTCTCTCCTCTCTTTCATTCGTTGCCGCCAAGCTAACTCGTTTTGAAGTCATGGCCAGACAAGGGTGAGTTTTTCTTACCGCTTTGGAGGTTGTTAGTTTGGATACTGCTTGTGTACACTGGAGGGATGTACCATTAGGACCGAAATGTGCCTCGTGTGGCATTATTGCTGAAAACGGGGTGTCTTGCTAATCATTATAAAAAAATTTAAACAGCGCAAAAGTGGGGAGAGCCTATGGATTGTTTATAGAGATGTGTTACTTGAATAGTAAGTCAAGAACAATCGGGGCCAAGATAAGTATACAAGTTAGGACATTGCAGGATTTGATAAGCCCTCGGAACAAACGAGGCGACCATAGGGTGGGCCATGAAATCCTGGTAACGCGTTAGGGGTTTCAGGTGTGTTCTGGGGACACGAGTTTTGGAATATAAATTCTATTGATGTTACATCTCAGCTGGTGGTTGACGAAGCATTTGTCTGGAGTAGCCTCTCATAAAATATCCAGAACTCACGGCAGCCTAAAGTTATAAGGAAAAAGGAAAAAGTAATTAAAGACGCAATGTCGGGTACATTGTTTTTATGCTACATGGTGCATACAGGCTAAGGCTAAATGCTAATGCTAAATGCTAATATGCTGCATGCTAACATGTGACCGTAGAGGTCCACTGCGATGGGAGAAAGCCTCTTAAATTATGTTTGTCTGTAGAGTTTCGGTTCTATGTTTTGTGAGCGCTGTTAAATGTTGTTTGACTATTAGGAGAAAACGGAGGTACAGCAGGACTGTTAACCGTCTATTTGGGTTGGGGAGAGATCTAAGAATCTCCCTTCCACGGTGAAAAATTATTTTTTAATGTATTGCGCATGCGTTTAATTTTACGACACTACACTACAAAACATGGGAGTTGGAGTTTATTGCACGAGATTATGAGACGTTGGTTTACGGTACTAAACTACAACACGGTGGGTACTAAAACTACAACAGGGGGATTGTGGGTAAAGTGTCATATTTCTGTTAGACTGGGCTGCAGGGGGAGACAGAGAAACACACAGAAGAAGGGGAGATTTGGACACGAATCTCCTAGTTGTTAAAGCGGCTGTGGTTTGAAAATGAAACTATTTGTTAGGATGTAGTGAATTTATAAATTAGATATATGTTGACGATTAAAACAAATTGAAATTAAATAAAAATGTTATTGAGTTATTTAGTCCTGAGTTAAATCTTAGAGCGAATATGAGTGGGGGAATATTGAATGTGGATAACTCAGTGATTGCATGACTGCTAAATTCTTTTTCTGTTTCTATGTTCTTTTGTCATATGAGAGGAACGATAGGACGAGACGAGAGGAGAGAGAGGGAGAAAGAAAGGTGCTGACGTGACATCACGTGACAAGGGGAGGATCGAGTCAAAAGGTTTTGAGGCTGGTTCGGTTTGCAAAATCTTCCCCTACAGGATATGTGATGTTATGACAATTTCACAGAGGCTTGGCAAATACTGATTCATTAAAAATTGCATTTTGGAGGCTCTGTGCATCACTTAGGGTTGATTGGAGTTGTGTTGGGAATCAAGGACTGACATTATTCTGTAAAATAAAGATAATTGGGTGCTTATAGAGCAAGGGGGTTTATGGGAATTGTAGTAATGGTAGGGTTAGAGGCTTTGTTTATGGGTATTGTAGTCTGAAGTTGACTACTTGCATTTGATGGGTTGTGGTAAGATAGCCACCACTAATTGATAAATGGGTAAGATAGGATATAGAAATAAAAATTTGGTTTTAATTATTCATAATTTTTAATTGATTTTTTAATTGATTTTTTATTTTAATTAGAAATGGTTTTTGAATAGAAATTTTAATTGAATTTTTTCATATTCATATTTTTATTGATTGATTTAAATAAAATAAAATTAAAAAAATTAAAAAAATTCTTTTTTTTTTTTTTTTTGGGTTGTTTAGTTTATATTAATAATTAAAGGGGGGAAGCCATAGGCTATATAGTCTAAAATAAAATAATTCACAATAAAGGAATATAAAAGGGTTGTTACAATGGGAAAGGACAGCAAGGCTATGAAGGTGATTACGCCGGTTGGTATAGTACAAAATAGTAATCCTTTAACTAATGTATTGTTAGGTTATCCGGCAAATGAAACAAAAGCTGCCCTTCATTCTCAAACAAAAACTGATAAAAGATTCCAGCGATAAGATAAACAAAGGTATAAAAGACACCCACCTTACGAGAAGGAAGTAGAGCTTAGGGATGTTTAAACTCAGCTTCCAGTGATCATCCAGCAGGGTGATTGTTGCATCAGAGATGAAGATGAACGAATAATAGATAGAGGACAAGCAGAAACGACCAGAAAGATGAATCCAAAACTCCAGAAGTAAGAAAAAACCGAGATGTCTGGAAACTAAGAGAAGAATGAGGTTCGGGAAGATGAAGACTTAGAGATTAAAGGTGCTTTATGTTCAAGAGGATTTTATTCAACAATGATTGGCACAGAAGAAATAGAAGGAGATATAGACCGATGCTTATCATGCCTGGATAAAGCGAATAGTTTAGAAGAAGTAACACAACTGGATGAACAACTCAAGAAGAGAAGATACAGAAGGAGAAACTGCGGAGAAAGAATCCCAAGAATTGGAGGAGAAGAATACATTGAGGTCAAGGAAAGGCCAATAGTAAGAAGATGATGGAAGATGATATTTTGAGGACAGAACTTAGAATATAAGCTTTTGAAGAATCCTGATATGTCAACAGTAAGAAAGAACAGGATCAAGAAACTCTCAGAAAACTCAATCATACAACTGGTGGAGAAGAGAAGCTTTGGTTAGGAAGAATCAGAGTGAACCAAATCAACAATCACTGCTACAGCTTCAACTGAACAAGGCCAACCGCAATTGTACCAGCCACCAAGGGGGGTACCAGGTGTTCCATATCCACAGCCAGTTTCTGGACAGACACAGAATTGGAGAGGAAGAGGACGAGAAGGCTTAGAAGGAGGAGGAAGATTTCAGCTACACTTCCAGCAACTTTCAGAAGAGTGTTATAATTATGGACAGGTTGGTTACTTTACCTGTGAGTGCAATAAGTCAGGAGGAAACATCAGAGGGAATTTCAGAGGAAGATAAAGGAGCAAGTGAAGATCACCTGTTCTCCAGGTGAACCCTAAGGATTCTAGAGCCTAGAAGATACGAAGGGGGGTGTCAGCTGATAACATCGATTAGAGAAGAAGAGAAAATATCCAACAATTGAAGTAAAAACAGAGGACTATGAGAAGTGATAGTGAATAGGGGAAAAGCTTTTATCTGTGTTCAGCCTAAAGAGGTTAAACATCTCACTATGTAAAATTAACTAATTAGGATAGGGATTTGAGGTAGTAAAACAGCTAATTACTCTTAAGGAACCAATTGAGCTCTGCTATAAAAAATCTAAGAGAAATTAAAATAGACATACTAATATTAGAACATATACCTATTGCATTGTTGGGAAGAGATGCATTGTGTAAATTGAACTGTACAATAAGATGTACACTAGACGGCTGTCTGGTAGAAGATTTTAAAAAGTAGGTTTTTTGGGAATCATATTGGCTTAAAAAGATAATATCATAGGAAGGATGATAATCTATTAGACTGCCTATTAGACAATCTGTCTGAAAAATAAAGTTAAAAGGGGTGACTGTTATTCTGGGTTACATTCTTACACCAAGAGATTTCAGGCTAGGCTAAAAGGTGTTTAGTCATTTGCCAAGTCTGTGTGTAAAGAAGTCATCACATATTCTAAATTTGGTGGTAAAGGATTTTGTGAATAAATCAGTGGAAAAGGTTTTTAAGGGTTAGGAGAAAAGATTAGATTAAAATAAGTTAGGAGAACTAGGTTGAAGGAACTCTAAGACAGTAAGCTAAGTTTCAAAGTTAGTAGTAAGAGAGAGAACAGTGGTGAAGGACATTTTAGAGTTTAGTGGGAAGATATGGTAGGAGTTTAGATCTGTTAGGAGCAGATGCGTTGCTAAATGATAAGAGAAGATTGAGGGTGATTGAGTATCTATACTTACAGTTCCCAGCAGGAAAATCAAGGTAATTGTGGGTGTATTTTTTTATAATCAAAAGTTTGAAAGTCAGGGATTAGAGGTAGGACTGAGAGTTGGAAAAAGTGACACTAGTGGTGATAGATGGAAGTACAAGTAAAGAGTTCAAAGCTTTGGGGAAACTAGAAGTAACAACAATGACATCAACACTTCAGTCTATTATAACAACAGTGAGAAGCAATTTAACTCTTTCAACATTGATAGTTATTAAAGCCATAAATATATCACATTTGATTATAAGGGAACCAATAGCTCCAGCACCAATTTTAGGGTTAGGATGGTGACGTTCCTCCCACATGGAGAGATAATTATGGAGAAGAAGTATTGTTATCAGGACCAGAAGTAGAAGCTGTTGCACCTAATCAAAGGAGGTATAGTTTGTACAACAATATGAAGTGGAAGAGGGTTATGAGTGATTGTTCATTTATTTTGCGTAATGTTACAGAGAAAGATCAGGGAGAATATATGTGTACTTATCTAGTGCAAGTATTAAAATTTGTTCCGGTTAAGAATTATTGGTTAAAAGGCTATGTAATTCATAAAGTGACGCTTATAATGGAAGATTTGAAGTCTGTTGAAGTTTCCACAGTCACCAAAGGAGTTCAGGAAGAATATGTTACAGTAGCCACTCCAACAGTAAATAATACACATAGGATATCGGTAGCTTTCCCACTAGAAGTAGTTAAGGGTGTTAATACATCAACTAAATCAACTACTTTAATGGTAACTTTGGAAAGGGATTAATGATACGATGGCAATAGCAAATGTAGGAAGTATGACACCGACACCGACAACAGCTTTTCTGAAATTAAAGGGGGTAGCAAGAAGGACTCAGGGGTTTATGTTACGGATGAAGAGTGCTGTCAATGGTAGTAAGGATAGGGTTAAAATAGGAGAGCAGATAGTAGTAGAGAGCAATATAGATTCATCTGAAATAGTGAAGGATACTATCATGGAGGTACAGGATGAGGTCTTTGATTTTAATGACAGACAAGGAGAGGTATCTGATCAGTACCGCTCATTAGGGAAGAGAGAAACTAAATGCATGTAGTTTGATTCTTCTGTTGTGAAAATTAAAGATAGATGGGCAGGTAGGAATATTTGGTTCCAGCAGTTAATTCATTCTGTAAGATCAGTGAGGAATCTTGAGGGTCCATGTCTGGTGAGAATTCCAGCACCAAACATTTTAGACACGTGGGGTTCGACCGCTATCAAGTGTGTGTCAATCTTATGCTTTGTCATGACTGTGGTATCAGCAACAGTCAGTAACAGATAAAATAATGTCGTTGTCAGAACATTTGTTTAAGCCTAGGTTTAAGGGTTCTTGGTTAAATGAATTACCCTATGGGAATTTGTTAGATGGGAAGTAAAATCAGGTAATAGCGAACCCTGAAGTATTGGAGGTGAAACCAGTGAGGGCTAAAAGTTGTTTTTGTTCTAATAAAACATATGATGTAAGGGGTATGTTTATGGGAATATCAGATTGTGATGATTATATGATGACTTTGGATAAGCATGAACATAAGGTTAGAGATGACAAATATAATGTAACCTTTCTTTTCTTCCAGAAGCATTTGGGGGAACATGTAGAGATTGAAATACTCAAACAAGGACAATATGAAGGGACAATATGAAAGGACAATGACTGGAGGAGATGAAACAAGGAGGGGTGGAAAGGTTCCCATTCCATCATCAACAATGCATTAGAAGAGGAGACTACGGAGGAGATGAAGTGTAGTGGACTACATTCCAGTGTCTGCAATGAAATATAGACATATTTGCATGTGTAATACATAATTTGTGTCATATTCTTAGGTATTAATTTTTGTAGAATGATATTTGATGTTATTGGATACATGTGGGGATCTTAGATGTTTTTGTTTATTTCGTTGATGCTTAGGGACAGGGAGTCTAGGCAGGGAGAGGTCCACTGTAGGATCCGATGGGTTGACCAGCCTTAGAGTGGACATTTTTTGGATAGGATTTTGTTTGCAGGGGCTTACATGTGTATTTAATTGCATCATAGTTTCAAATGCATTTACATTGTTTATGAGTTTATCGGGAGTACCTAGGTGGTTGCCTGGGGCAGAGGGACCGTGAGAGAATTTTACTGTCTTGATTGATGGATGGATTTGGAACGAAGGTTGCCGGACAGTTTTTGGCTCTCACACTCCATAAAGATTTGTTCATATTTCATAGAAAGGTATTTACATTCTAGAGGAGAATGTTTTTGGTTTAATGTTAAAGATACTCAATAAGATAAATTGTTACTAGTCATAATCTTATTCTGTTTGTTTTCGAGACTTTTAGTTAGTCTCGAAGGGGGGAAATGTAGTGTATTAAAGATTATGACTTTCTTAATGGAAGCAGAGGATGTTTATCTTAGTTCAAATGTAGCCGTTTGGAGGGTGACGCCCCAGGGGAGACTGGTGATTGGCCAGAAGAGGGAGCCACCCATATTTTCACATTGTTTATAAGTATATGCTGTGGGCATAGGGGGTTAGAGCAGCCATTAGAATTCGAGGACACTGCTCTCCAGACCCTGCAAGTCTGTAACTCATGCTGAAAGCTTGTGATATGAATAAACATGATCAAAGGTTCAGTGTGAGCGGACTCCTTTGTTCATCAGCAATAATTGCCAGCACTTACTCGATACGACAGTAGCTAACACGCTCTTCCTGAGCTTGTCTAACAATTTTAATGTGGTCTGGGATTCTGTTAGAAGTGTGTTTCCGTGGCAACGTTACCTCATAATGTTCCCTTATAATAACTAGTGCTCCATCCCTGGTAAAGTGGCATTGTGACATCATCAAGTTCCAGAACACTGGAGCAGCCTATTACTATAGACCTAGTCTGCCTGTATGTCTGTATGTCTGTCTGTCTGTACAGATGTAGGATCTTAATTTGATCACTCTTTTGTTGCTGAGATTTGTACTGCAGAGCAAGAAATGCAAACTTGTATTGTATTACAAAAGGCTTCTAAAGTTTGTCATTTCCATTTTAAAATGTCAGACTTGATATGCCCAAACAGAAAATGTATCAACCCCTACAAAAAATGTCCATTAATTATAATCCACATCATAATTCATATTTCCTGTTGCTGCAAAATTATTTTCCTGCTGTAGCAAACTGGCTCAAATTAAGATCCTACATCTGTATGTCTGTCTCTCTCTTTCCTTCTCTCTCCATCTCTCTCTCTGCCTGTACTCATATTCAACCTCTGCCTTCACCCTATTGAAGCACTTTGTTTTCTCATCTATTGCCTGCCTGCATCATGTTGCAAGGAGAGGGTGGCTGAGCACAGGTCAATCACTCCACATTGAGAATGATTATACAGTTGATTATCAAGTGCCACACTCAACATATTACTACTGTTGGCAATCAGAATACATACTTGTTGTAGTCCAAGAGTCTACTCAGTGAATACATGCAAGGCCAGCGGGCAAGAGTCATGGCAACACATCTATATTCACACCTCCTCTATGTCTGCACTATTAAAAGCAGATCACCGCCACATGTAGCATAAGAGATAGGTAAACAGCCTTTATGCGACACCTTCATTATTCACCATCTTTGTCATCTGTATGGGAGAGCATGGGGAGGCAGTGCTGTGCTGCTATGCCTTAAAAGGCCACCAGAGAGCATCAAATGACTACATACAGTATGTCAATGACCAAATGTTGTATGTAAAGCAATCATGAATGGTTTTCTAATATACTGTTTAGTACAACACATATCATACAATAGTCTACACATCATAACATAGGCTACACACAAGTGCAAGTTTCAGTGGGGTAACTGAATTGATTCCCTTCAGAAATGTCAGTCCATTTATCCAATGAATCCTCCTGTTTCTCCTCTCTCTCTCTCTCTCTCTCTCTCTCTCTCTCTCTCTCTCTCTCTCTCTCTCTCTCTCTCTCTCTCGCTCTCTTTTATCCTCCCAAGACTGTTACATGTGTAATATGTTTTTTATCCAATGATAGTAAAGATCATTAATTTTGCCATTAATTTGAAAACGATAAAAAACTGCCAGTTCAGTGTTTGGCTACAGTTTAGCCCTGCAGCTCTCGGTAAAGGCAGTAAGGCTCTTGCAGTCCAGTGAAGATTAGATTGCTTTACAGGCCAGTGAGCCTGGGTGAATCCACAGAGAGCCGCACACAAAGACTGGCACAGAGAGATCAGAGTGGTGCCTCCTGGGTAGTGATGATGAACAAACCTTGGCCTCTCCTGAAGACGATAACAAATGCCTTCATCCTCCAGCCAAGACCATTAATGGCCAGATAAATGCAGGGTGTGTGTATGTGTTTCAGAGGGTTAATGTACATGTGGGTGTGTTGGTAGTAAGTGTTCTATAGAGGGACGATGTGTGTTTTCTTCTATGTGTGTCTGTCAGTGTGTTTATGCACTCTACCTAGTCTTCCTTTCAGACCCCTAGACACTTGTATGGCCACAGGGTGCATCCTGATGGCTTATTGGATTCCTTTTAGTGAGGGCCAGTAGCTAAACAAATAAAGGCATCCATGTCTCTGTGTTATGACCTCCACCACTGTGGTCACAGCCGGCATGAAGTCTATTATACATTTACAGGATAAACATTTTAACTTCAAACATTAAACCAAGCAGAACTAGGTAGGAGGGGGAATCATATACTGTACCTTGGGACTCTGGTCTAGTGGTGTTATCTCAGTGAATAGTGCAAGGTGTTGTAATATCAGAAACAATACACAAATATATGTGTATGTGCGTGCATGCATTCCTGCCTATCTGCCTGTGTTTGTGTGTGTGTGTACGTGCATGCATATGCCTGTGTGATTGAGTGCTGGGTTTAGTGAACTTGTCGTTCCATCATCATGATGGCACTGACCTTCTCTCGACCAATGTGTTTTGGCTAATGCAGTTTTCAGAGACTGGAGAAATCAATTGCTCAGTCAGGACAGGATGTGGGCTTGCACAGTTTACTGAGCACAGCCTATCCTCTCTTGATTTGATTTGATTTATTAGGATCCCCATTAGCTGACATCAATGGTGACAGCTAGTCTTACTGGGGTCCGACACATAACGAACAAGACATTACAGACAAAATACAATTGACATACATTTAGAAACATGAACATGTCGTATGTGTGCATCTATCAGTTACACATACATGTCAGTACATACAGTCGTGGTCAAAAGTTTTGAGAATGACACAAATACTAATTTTCACAAAGTCTGCTGCCTCAGTTGTGATGATGGCAATTTGCATATACTCCAGAATGTCATGAAGAGCGATCAGATGAATTGCAATTAATTGCAAAGTCCCTCTTTGCCATGAAAATGAACTTAATCGCCAAAAAACATTTACACTGCATTTCAGCCCTGCCACAAAAGGACCAGCTGCCATCATTTACATTTTAGTCATTTAGCAGATGCTCTTATCCAGAGCGACTTACAGTTAGTGAATGCATGGAGCAACTGCCTTTTATTTATCACCCTAATAATATCATGTATTTTTATTGGACTAAATGCAGTTTGTATGTGCTGTCCTAACCTGATCAAATTAAATAATAGACAGTGCATTTCCCAGAAAATATAGGCAGTACATTCAGCCTTTGTTTTTAGTCGGTTCATTAAGTTGCATGGAAATACGAATCACTGATGAATTTTGTTCATGTCTTTATATAGTGTACCAAGACTTGTTCCTGCGCTTACGGCCATACCAGCTGGAATATGCCTGATCTCGTCCGATCTCGGAAGCTAAGCAGGATCGGGCCTGGTTAGTACTTGAATGGGAGACAGCCTGGGAATACCAGGTGCTGTAAGATTTTTGTTCCACTAGAGAGTACTCTTGTGTCATGGAGCAACTGCCTTTTATTTATCACCCTAATAATATCATGTATTTTTATTGGACTAAATGCAGTTTGTATGTGCTGCCCTGCCCTGCCCTGCCCTGATCAATTTAAATAATAGACAGTGCGTTTCCCTCAAAATATATGTGTCATGGAGCAACTGCCTTTTATTTATCACCCTAATAATATCATGTATTTTTATTGGACTAAATGCAGTTTGTATGTGCTGTCCTAACCTGATCAAATTAAATAATAGACAGTGCGTTTCCCTGAAAATATAGGCAGTACATTCAGCCTTTGTTTTTAGTCGGTTCATTAAGTTGCATGGAAATACTAATCACTGATACATTTTGTTCATGTCTTTATATAATGTACCAATATTTGTTGTCATGCTTACGGCCATACCAGCCTGAATATGCCCGATCTCATCTGATTTCGGAAGCTAAGCAGAGTCGGGCCTGGAAAGTACTTGGATGGGAGACCGCCTGGGAATACCAGGTGCTGTAAGCTTTTTGTTCCACTAGAGAGTGCTCTTGTGTCATGGAGCAACGGCCTTTTATTTATCACCCTAATAATATCATGTATTTTTATTGGACTAAATGCAGTTTTTATGTGCTGCCCTGCCCTGCCCTGATCAAATTAAATAATAGACGGTGCGTTTCCCTCAAAATATATGTGTCATGGGGCAACTGCCTTTTATTTATCACCCTAATAATATCATGTATTTTTATTGGACTAAATGCAGTTTGTATGTGCTGCCCTGCTCTGCCCTGATCAATTTAAATAATAGACAGTGCGTTTCCCTCAAAATATATGTGTCATTGAGCAACTGCCTTTTATTTATCACCCTAATAATATCATGTATTTGTATTGGACTAAATGCAGTTTTAAGTGCTGCCCTGCCCTGCCCTGATCAAATTAAATAATAGACAGTCCGTTTCCCTCAAAATATAGGCAGTACATTCAATCATTGTTTTCAGTCGGTTCATTAAGTTGCATGGAAATACGAATCACTGATACATTTTGTTCATATCTTTATATAGTGTCCCAAGAGTTGCTCCCTGGCTTACGGCCATACCAGCCTGAATACACCCGATCTCGTCTGAACTCGGAAGCTAAGCAGAGTTGGGCCTGGTTAGTACTTTGATGGGAGACTTCCTGGGAAAACCTGGTGCTGTAAGCTTTTTGTTCCACTAGAGAGTACTCTTGTGTCATGGAGAAACTGCCTTATATTTATCACCCTAATAATATCATGTATTTTTATTGGACTAAATGCAGTTTTATGTGCTGCCCTGCCCTGCCCTGATCAAATTAAATAATAGACAGTCCGTTTCCCTCAAAATATAGGCAGTACATTCAACCTTTGTTTTCAGTCGGTTCATTAATTTGCATGGAAATACGAATCACTGATACATTTTGTTCATGTCTTTATATAGTGTACCAAGAGTTGTTCCTGCGCTTATGGCCATACCAGCCTGAATACACCCAATCTTGTCTTATCTCGGAAGCTAAGCAGGATTGGGCCTGGTTAGTAATTGGATGGGAGACTGCCTGAGAATACCAGGTTTTGTAAGCCTTTTGTTCCACTAGAGAGTGCTCTTGTGTCATGGAGCAACTGCATTTTATTTATCACCCTAATAATATCATGTATTTTTATTGGACTAAATGCAGTTTGTATGTGCTGCCCTGCCTTGCCCTAATCAAATTAAATAATAGACAGTGTGTTTCCCTCAAAATATATGTGTCATGGAGCAACTGCCTTTTATTTATCACCCTAATAATATCATGTATTTTTATTGGACTAAATGCAGTTTGTATGTGCTGCCCTGCCCTGCCCTGCCCTGATCAAATTAAATAATAGACAGTGCGTTTCCCTGAAAATATAGGCAGTACATTCAGCCTTTGTTTTTAGTCGGTTCATTAAGTTGCATGGAAATACGAATCACTGATACATTTTGTTCATGTCTTTATATAGTGTACCAAGATTTGTTCTCAAGCTTACGGCCATACCAGCCTGAATATGCCCGATCTCGTCTGATCTCAGATGCTATATAGAGCCAGGCCTTGATAGTACTTGGATGGGAGACAGCCTGGGAATACCAGGTGCTGTAAGCTTCTTGTTCCACTAGAGAGTACTCTTGTGTCATGGAGCAACAGCCTTTTATTTATCACCCTAATAATATCATGTATTTTTATTGGACTAAATGCAGTTTGTATGTGCTGCTCTGCCATGATCAAATTAAATAATAGACAGTGCGTTTCCCTAAAAATATAGACAGTACATTCAGCCTTTGTTTTTAGTCGGTTCATTAAGTTGCATGGAAATACGAATCACTGACACATTTTGTTCATGTCTTTATATAGTGTACCAAGAGTTGTTCCTGCGCTTACGGCCATACCAGCCTGAATATGCCTGATCTTGTCTGATCTCGGAAGCTAAGCAGGATCGGGCCTGGTTTGTACTTGGATGGGTGACTGCCTGGGAAAACCAGGTGCTGTAAGCTTGTGTTCCACAAGAGAATACCCTTGTGTCATTGAGCAACTGCCTTTTATTTATCAGCCTAATAATATCATGTATTTTTATTGGACTAAATGCAGTTTGTATGTGCTGCCCTGCCCTGATCAATTTAAATAATAGACAGTGCGTGGTGGAGAATGCTTGTACCACCTTTTTGAATTCCTGCAGGGTACTTACCAATTGAGATTGAGCATATCTTTATCAACTCTTGCTATTTCCCCAATCCAATTGAATAGTTTTGTTATCCAATGCCGTTAATAACCTAAAATCCTCTAAAGCTTGTGTTAACTCCGTGTAAGGTAACAGGTTAATAACTTATAGTAAATAGTTTGTTCCTTTTGTAAAGTGTACAGACTCATTATCAGTATAGGAAGGGTTAACATAGGTCCTGTATTTTTATCAATTCAAGATCTTATGGGATATTCTATTTCATGGAAAAAACATAACCTGTTTTGCTCAATTTAATTATGTCACTGCTGCAGATGAAAAAGTATTTGTATTTGTATCCAGGAGGTAAGCTTGGCTTCTCATATGGTGTTGAGTAAAGCTTAAACCATGTATTTAGATCGTAGGTAGGTAGTTTATTTAGGTAGTTATTGTAGGTTTCCGTAGCCAATTATTGTAGGTAAGTATTGTTTACGTATTGTTTAAGTATTGTTACGGCGGAGCCCGGCGAAGCACGAGGCTAGCTAGCTAGCGGGTAGCTACTGGTAACGTTTATTGGTTATTATCTGTTTAGTGCAATGGTGGAGAGTGGTTTCCAATGTTAATGTGCTAGCTAATGTGCTAGCTAGCCAACGTTAAATTTTTTTTTTTTTTTTTTTTTTGCTGCGTTATGAAAGGAACTTGACACGGACATGAATTATCTGTTTTGTGTGTTAACACACTCTTGGTATGCTAGCTAGCTAGCGGGTAGCTACTGGTAACGTTTATTGGTAATTATCTGTTTAGTGCAACGGTGGAGAGTTGTTTCCAATGTTAATGTGCTAGCTAGCCAACGTTTAATTTTTGCTGCGTTACGAAAGAAACTAGACACGGACATGAATTATCTGTTTAGTGTGTTAACACACTCTTGGTAGTTTGTTGTAACCAAGTATTGGTGCTAAACTGTGTGTTATTGGATGCTAGCATGCTAGTTAGCTATGGCGTCATAGCTAGGCATCGTGGGCTGTTGTGGTTAGTTACTGTGGGTTGGCATTGTTGTTCGGCGGTGCCGGGGGTAGCACGAAGCTAGCTAGCTAGCCGTTCTTCAAACAAGGTCAACACAGTGGCCATTGCTAGCTAGCCAACAGACACGGACACGAATTATCTGCTTAGTGTGTTAACACACTATTGGTGGTTTGTTGTGACCAAGTGTTGGTGCTAAACTGTGTGTTTTTGGATGCAAGTGTTGGTGCTAAACTGTGTGTTTTTGGATGCTAGCATGCTAGTTAGCTATGGTGTCATAGTTAGCTAGCTGAATAAAGTGGGTTGAGTCTATTCCTTTAAACATTGAACCGCTGTGGTTCACAACAATTCTGATTTCTAAAGGTGGAAGTTGGTAGAGTTTTTGTTCGGGTGGTTCAGTGAAATAATTATAGTTTCTGAGGTAGAAGTTTTTGGTGAGGAAGGCCCTGCTCTCTACTCTCCCAGATGTTTAGTTCATTTCATTCCGATCTCCTCTGCATTATTGTAGCCATTTGCTACAGCCTGTCAACTATGCCTCTGCCTATCCCTGTTCTCTCCTCTCTGCACAGGCTACACAAACGCCCCACACCGCGTGGCTGCTGCCTCTCTAACCTGGTGGTCCCTGCACGCACCCCACACCTGGAGTTCCAGGTCTCAGGCAGCCTCTGGAACTGCCGTTCTGCTGCCAACAAAGCTGACTTCATCCCAGCCTATGCTAATCTCCAGTCCCTCGACATCCTGGCGCTGACGGAAACATGGATTACCACTGAAAACACTGCTACTCCTACTGCTCTCTCCTCGTCTGACCATGTGTTCTCGCATACCCCGAGAGCATCTGGTCAGAGGGGTGGTGGCACAGGAATCCTCATCTCTCCCAAGTGGACATTCTCAATTTTTCCCCTAACCCATCTGTCTATCTCCTCATTTGAATTCCATGCTGTCACAGTCACTAGCCCATTTAAGCTTAATATCCTTGTCATCTATCGCCCTCCAGGTTTCCTTGGAGAGTTCATCAATGAGTTTGACGCCTTGATAAGTTCCTTTCCTGAGGATGGCTCACCCCTCACAGTTTTGGGGGATTTCAACCTCCCTATGTCCACATTTGACTCATTTCTCTCTGCCTCCTTCTTTCCACTCCTCTCCTCTTTTGACCTCACCCTCTCACCGTCCCCCCCTACTCACAAGGCAGGCAATACGCTTGACCTCATCTTTACTAGATGCTGCTCTTCTACTAATCTCACTGCAACTCCCCTCCATGTCTCCGACCACTACTTTGTTTCCTTTTCTCTCTCGCTCTCCTCCCACACTACTCACTCTGCCCCTACACAGATGGTAATGCGCCGCCGCAACCTTCGCTCTCTCTCTCCCACTACTCTCTCCTCTTCCATCCTATCATCTCTTCCCTCTGCTCAGTCCTTCTCCCTCCAATCTCCTGATTCTGCCTCCTCAACCCTCCTCTCCTCCCTTTCTGCATCCTTTGACTCTCTGTGTCCCCTATCCTCCCGGCCGGCTCGGTCCTCCCCTCCAGCTCCGTGGCTTGATGACTCATTGCGAGCTCACAGAACAGAGCTCCGGGCAGCGGAGCGGAAATGGAAGAAAACTAAACTCCCTGCCGACCTGGCATCTTTTCACTCCCTCCTCTCTACATTTTCTTCATCTGTTTCTGCTGCTAAGGCCACTTTCTACCACTCTAAATTCCAAGCATCTGCCTCTAACCCTAGGAAGCTCTTTGCCACATTTTCCTCCCTGCTGAATCCTCCCCCCCCCCGCCCCCGCCCCCCCCTCCTCTCTCTCTGTGGATGACTTCGTCAACCACTTTGAAAAGAAGGTTGACGACATTCGATCCTCGTTTGTTAAGTCTAATGACACTGCTGGTCCTACTCACACTGCCCTACCCTATGCTTTGACTTCTTTCTCCCCTCTCTCTCCAGATAAAATCCTGCGACTTGTGACTGCAGGCCGCCCAACAACCTGCCCGCTTGACCCCATCCCCTCCTCTCTTCTCCAGACCATCTCCGGTGACCTTCTCCCCTACCTCACATCGCTGATCAACTCATCCTTGACCGCTGGCCATGTCCCTTCCGTCTTCAAGAGAGCGAGAGTTGCTCCCCTTCTCAAAAAACCAACACTCGATCCCACTGATGTCAACAACTACAGACCAGTATCCCTTCTTTCTTTTCTTTCCAAAACTATTGAGCGTGCCGTCTTTAGCCAACTCTCTTGCTATCTCTCTCAGAATGACCTTCTTGATCCAAACCAGTCAGGTTTCAGGACTGGTCATTCAACTGAGACTGCTCTTCTCTGTGTCACGGAGGCTCTCCGCACTGCTAAAGCTAACTCTCTCTCCTCTGCTCTTGTCCTTCTAGACCTGTCTGCTGCCTTTGATACTGTGAACCATCAGATCCTCCTCTCCACCCTCTCCGAGCTGGGCATCTCCGGCGCGGCTCACTCCTGGATTGCGTCCTACCTGACCGGTCGCTCCTACCAAGTGGCGTGGCGAGAAGCTGTCTCCGCACCACGTGCTCTCACCACTGGTGTCCCCCAGGGCTCAGTTCTAGGCCCTCTCCTTTTCTCCCTATACACCAAGTCACTTGGCTCTGTCATATCCTCACATGGCCTCTCCTATCATTGCTACGCTGACGATACACAACTAATCTTCTCCTTTCCCCCTTCTGATAACCAGGTGGCGAATCGCATCTCTACATGTCTGGCAGACATATCAGTATGGATGACAGATCACCACCTCAAGCTGAACCCTGGCAAGACGGAGCTGCTCTTCCTCCCGGGGAAGGACTGCCCGTTCCATGATCTCGCCATCACGGTTGACAACTCCGCTGTGTCCTCCTCCCAGAGTGCGAAGAGCCTAGGCGTGACCCTGGACAACACCCTGTCGTTCTCCGCCAACATCAAGGCGGTGACCCGCTCCTGCAGGTTCATGCTCTACAAATTTTTGTTTTATTTTTTTATTTTTTTTAACATTCGGAGAGTACGACCCTGCCTTACACAGGAAGCGGCACAGGTCCTAATCCAGGCACTTGTCATCTCCCGTCTGGACTACTGCAACTCGCTGTTGGCTGGCCTCCCTGCCTGTGCCATTAAACCCCTACAACTCATCCAGAATGCCGCAGCCCGTCTGGTGTTCAACCTTCCCAAGTTCTCTCACGTCACCCCCCTCCTCCGCACACTCCACTGGCTTCCAGTTGAAGCTCGCATCCGCTACAAGACCATGGTGCTTGCCTATGGAGCAGTGAGGGGAACGGCACCTCTGTACCTTCGGGCTCTGATCAGTCCCTACACCCAAACGAGGGCATTGCGTTCATCCACCTCTGGCCTGCTGGCTCCCCTTCCTCTGCGGAAGCATAGTTCCCGCTCAGCCCAGTCAAAACTGTTCGCTGCTCTGGCACCCCAATGGTGGAACAAGCTCCCTCACGACGCCAGGACAGCGGAGTCACTCACCACCTTCCGGAGACATTTGAAACCCCACCTCTTTAAGGAATACCTGGGATAGGATAAAGTAATCCTTATCCCACTGGCTATAGGGTGAACGCACCAATTGGTGAGTCGCTCTGGATAAGAGCGTCTGCTAAATGACGTAAATGTGCCCTTGAGCAAGGCACTTAACCCTAATTGCTCCTGTAAGTCGCTCTGGATAAGAGCGTCTGCTAAATGACTAAAATGTAATGTAATGTAAATGAATACCAGGTGCTGTAAGCTTTTTATTCCACTAGAGAGTGCTCTTGTGTCATGGAGCAACTGACTTTTATTTATCACCCTAACAATATCATGTATTTTATTGGACTAAATGCAGTTTGTATGTGCTTCCCTGCCCTGACCTGATCAAATTAAATAATAGTCAGTGCGTTTCCCTAAAAAAAAATGTGTCATGGAGCAACTGCCTTTTATTTATCACCCTAATAATATCCTGTATTTTTATTGGACTAAATGCAGTTTGTATGTGCTGTCCTAACCTGATCAAATTAAATAATAGACAGTGCGTTTCCCTGAAAATATAGGCAGTACATTCAGCCTTTGTTTTTAGTCTGTTCATTAAGTTGCATGGAAATACGAATCACTGATACATTTTGTTCATTTCTTTATATAGTGTACCAAGAGTTGTTCCTGCGCTTACGGCCATAGAATCCTGAATATGCCTGATCTCGTCTGATCTCGGAAGCTAAGCAGGATCGGGCATGGTTAGTGCTTGGATGAGAGACCGCCTGGGAATACCAGTTGCTGTAAGCTATTTGTTCCACTAGAAAGTGCTCTTGTGTCATGGAGCAAATGCCTTTTATTTATCACATTAATAATATCATGTATTTTATTGGACTAAATGCAGTTTGTATGTGCTGCCCTGCCCTGCCCTGATCAAATTAAATAATAGTCAGTGCGTTTCCCTCAAAATACATGTATCATGGAGCAACTGCCTTTTATTTATCACCCTAATAATATCATGTATTTTTATTGGACTAAATGCAGTTTGTATGTGCTGCCCTGCCCTGATCAATTTAAATAATAGACAGTGCGTTTCCCTCAAAATATATGTGTCATGGAGCAACTGCCTTTTATTTATCACCCTAATAATATCATGTATTTTTATTGGACTAAATGCAGTTTGTATGTGCTGCCCTGCCCTGCCCTGCCCTGATCAAATTAAATAATAGACAGTGCGTTTCCCTCAAAATATAGAAAGTACATTCAGCCTTTGTTTTTAGTCGGTTCATTAAGTCACACGGAATTACGAATCACTGATACATTTTGTTCATGTCTTTATATAGTGTACCAAGAGTTGTGCCTGCGCTTACGGCCGTACCAGCCTGAATATGCCTGAGCTTGTCTGATCTCGGAAGCTAAGCAGGATCGGGCCTTGTTAGTACTTGGATGGGAGACATCCTGGAAATACCATGTGCTGTAAGCTTTTTATTCCACTAGAGAGTGCTCTTGTGTCATGGAGCAACTGCCTTTTATTTATCACCCTAACAATATCATGTATTTTATTGGACTAAATGCAGTTTGTATGTGCTTCCCTGCGCTGCCCTGATCAAATTAAATAATAGTCAGTGCGTTTCCCTAAAAAAAAATGTGTCATGGAGCAACTGCCTTTTATTTATCACCCTAATAATATCCTGTATTTTTATTGGACTAAATGCAGTTTGTATGTGCTGTCCTAACCCGATCAAATTAAATAATAGACAGTGTGTTTCCCTGAAAATATAGGCAGTACATTCAGCCTTTGTTTTTAGTCTGTTCATGAAGTTGCATGGAAATACGAATCACTGATACATTTTGTTCATTTCTTTATATAGTGTACCAAGAGTTGTTCCTGCGCTTACGGCCATACCATCCTGAATATGCCTGATCTCGGAAGCTAAGCAGGATCGGGCCTGGTTAGTACTTGGATGGGAGACCGCCTGGGAATACCAGGTGCTGTAAGGTTTTTGTTCCACTAGAGAGTGCTCTTGTGTCATGGAGCAACTGCCTTTTATTTATCACCCTAATAATATCATGTATTTTATTGGACTAAATGCAGTTTGTATGTGCTGCCCTGCCCTGCCCTGATCAAATTAAATAATAGTCAGTGCGTTTCCCACAAAATACATGTATCATGGAGCAACTGCCTTTTATTTATCACCCTAATAATATCCTGTATTTTTATTGGACTAAATGCAGTTTGTATGTGCTGCCCTGCCCTGCCCTGCCCTGATCAATTTAAGTAATAGACAGTGCGTTTCCCTCAAAATATATGTGTCATGGAGCAACTGCCTTTTATTTATCACCCTAATAATATCATGTATTTTTATTGGACTAAATGCAGTTTGTATTTGCTGCCCTGATCAATTTAAATAATAGACCGTGCGTTTCCCTCAAAATATAGGCAGTACATTCAGCCTTTGTTTTTAGTCGGTTCATTAAGTTACACGGAAATTCGAATCGCTGGTAAATTTTGTTCATGTCTTTATATAGTGTACCAAGAGTTGTTCACTCGCTTACGGCCATACCAGTCTGAATACACCAGATCTCGTCTGATCTCGGAAGCTAAGCAGGATTGGGCCTGGTTAGTGCTTGGATGGGAGACCGCCTTGGAATACCAGGTTCTGTAAGCTTTTGTCCACTAGAGAGTGCTCTTGTGTCATGGAGCAACTGCCTTTTATTTATCACCCTAATAATATCATGTATTTTATTGGACTAAATGCAGTTTGTATGTGCTGCCCTGCCCTGCCCTGATCAAATTAAATAATAGTCATTGCGTTACCCTCAAAATACATGTATCATGGAGCAACTGCTTTTATTTATCACCCTAATAATATCATGTATTTTTATTGGACTAAATGCAGTTTGTATGTGCTGTCCTAACCTGATCAAATTAAATAATATACAGTGCGTTTCCCTGAAAATATAGGCAGTACATTCAGCTTTTTTGTTTTTAGTTTGTTCATTAAGTTGCATGGAAATACAAATCACTGATACATTTTGTTCATGTCTTTATATAGTGTACCAAGAGTTGTTTCTGCGCTTACGGCCATACCAGACTGAATATGCCTGATCTCGTCCGATCTCGGAAGCTAAGCAGGATTGGGCCTGGTTAGTATTTCTATGGGAGACTGCCTGGGAATACCAGGTGCTGTAACCTTTTTGTTCCACTAGAGAGTGCTCTTGTGTCATGGAGCAAATGCCTTTTATTTATCACCCTAATAATATCATGTAATTCTATTGGACTAAATGCAGTTTGTATGTGCTGCCCTGCCCTGCCCTGATCAATTTAAATAATAGACAGTGCGTTTCCCTCAAAATATATGTGTCATGGAGCAACTGCCTTTTATTTATCACCCTAATAATATCATGTATTTTTATTGGACTAAATGCAGTTTGTATGTGCTGCCCTGCCCTGGTCAAATTAAATAATAGACAAAGCGTTTCCCTCAAAATATATGCAGTACATTCAGCCTTTGTTTTTGTTGGTTCATTAAGTTGCATGGAAATACGAATCACTGATACATTTTGTTCATTTCTTTATATAGTGTACCAAGAGTTGTTCCTTCGCTTACGGCCATACCATCCTGAATATGCCTGATCTCGTACGATCTCGGAAGCTAAGCAGGATCGGTCCTGGTTAGTACTTGGATTGGAGACCGCCTCGGAATACCAGGTGCTGTAAGCTTTTGTTCCACTAGAGACTACTCTTGTGTCATGGAGCAACTGCTTTTATTTATCACCCTAACAATATAATGTAATTTTATTGGACTAAATGCAGTTTGTATGTGCTGCCCTGCCCTGCCCTGATCAAATTAAATAATAATCAGTGCGTTTCCCTCAAAATACATGTGTCATGGAGCAACTGCCATTTATTTATCACCCTAATAATATCATGTATTTTTATTGGACTAAATGCAGTTTGTATGTGCTGCCCTGCCCTGGTCAAATTAAATAATAGACAAAGCGTTTCCCTCAAAATATAGGCAGTACATTCAGCCTTTGTTTTAGTCGGTTCATTAAGTTGCACGGAAATTCGAATCACTGATACATTTTCTTCATGTCTTTATATAGTGTACCAAGAGTTGTTCATTCACTTTCGGCCATACAAGCCTGAATACACCTGATCTCGTACGATCTCGGAAGCTAAGCAGGATCGGTCCTGGTTAGTACTTGGATTGGAGACCGCCTCGGAATACCAGGTGCTGTAAGCTTTTGTTCCACTAGAGACTACTCTTGTGTAATTGAGCAACTGCTTTTATTTATCACCCTAACAATATAATGTAATTTTATTGGACTAAATGCAGTTTGTATGTGCTGCCCTGCCCTGCCCTGCCCTGATCAAATTAAATAATAGACAGTGCGTTTCCCTCAAAATATAGACAGTACATTCAGCCTTTGTTTTTAGTCGGTTCATTAAGTTGCATGGAAATACGAATCACTGATACATTTTGTTCATGTCTTTATATAGTGTACCAAGAGTTGTTCCTGTGCTAATGGCAATACCAGCCTGAATACGCCCGATCTCGTCTAATCTCGGAAGCTAAGCAGGATTGGTTCTGGTTAGTACTTGGATGGGAGACTGCCTGGGAATACCAGGTGCTGTAAGCTTTTTGTTCCACTAGAGAGTGCTCTTGTGTCATGGAGCAACTGCCATTTATTTATCACCCTAATAATATCATGTATTTTTATTGGACTAAATGCAGTTTGTATGTGCTGCCCTGCCCTGCCCTGATCAAATTAAATAATAGACAGTGCGTTTCCCTCAAAATATAGACAGTACATTCAGCCTTTGTTTTTAGTCGGTTCATTAAGTTGCATGGAAATACGAATCACTGATACATTTTGTTCATTTCTTTATATAGTGTACCAAGAGTTGTTACTGCGCTTACGGCCATACCAGCCTGAATACGCCCCTTTCGGTAATTGAGGAAGTGGTTACAGGTGCGGTGGTATTGGAGGAGAAGGAGAGGGAATTGGTTGCTGCGTTTTGAAATCTTTTTTTGTTTGGTTATTTATGTGGAATTTGATTTTTGTTTTGATTTATTAGTAGAGTTGTTTCTCCCCTAGCAGCTTTTGCTGGGGGGGGAAGGAAAGGAGGGAAAAATACAGATATAATTAGTTAATCGGACGGACAACAATGGATACAACGACCTAAGCGATGGAACAGACAAAGAGTACTGGACATGGAGGAAAAGTTCCTGATGCACCATCATCGAGGGAAAAGTCCTATGATAAGACTTGTACGGTGGCGGTGGATATCACTGGGGAAAAGAAATTAACGATGATGGAATTGCTGAGAGGGATAAAGGAGGCGTGTGGAACGGTGATAGGGTGCAGATTTAAAGGTGATCAGAAGTATGAGATTACGATGTCCCATGTCCATGGGAAGGAGAGGTTAATGGATGGACTAAAAATCAAATCGTGCACGGTAATGGCGAGGGACATTTCAGCGGATGAGCTGGTGGTGTCCTTCATGAATTTACCAGTGTATATTAGTGACGATACTATCGTGGCAAAATTGGAAGGATGGGGTGTGAAGGCGGTTTCTGGGATTAAGAGGAGATTATGGCCAGGAACAGAGATCGCTGATGGCACAAGATTCTGTAAAGTCCGGTTTACAGACGTGGTGCGCTCACTACCATATTCTACCAAGTTCGAGACGTTGGAGGGGACTGAGTACTTTCGAGTGATACATGACAGGCAAGTTAAAGTGTGCCGAATTTGTATTCAGTCTGGCCACGTAGTACGGGACTGTCCTGATTTTCTATGTCGGAGATGCGGAGCACAAGGGCACTATGCAAGAGAGTGCGTCGAGAGAGAGGAGAGACCATGTAATGGATGTGGGGAGAGAAGAATGCGCTGTACGTGTACTGGGCCAACAGATGGTGAAGACATGGAACAACAGGAGGAGGAGATGGAAGAAGAGAGAGTGGAGGAGGGGGACGTGATGGAGGACGGGGAAAAAGGAGGCAAGGATGGTGGAGGAGGAGGAGATGGTGAATCTACTGCGACAGAGGGGGATGGAATTGGGGCGAGCATGGATGTCGAATTCCTAGATGACTACTGCACAGATGGAAAGGAGCCTGATGGTGGAGGAGGAGGAGGAGGTGAGCAGGAAACGGAAACATCTGAAGGTGAGGGAGATGAAGATAATGGAGGGGTTGTACCTCACACTATTCCTGAAAGTATGGATGTGAAGGGGGAATCCGCGAAGAGGAAGGACTCTGAGAGTGAAGTGTCCGCGGGTGAAGTCCAAAGGGTGAGGGAAGAAGCAAAGGAAAGTAGGAAGAGCAAGATCAAGAAGAAGAAGAAAAAGACTGGGTCTTGATGATGGGAAAAATCAACATATTAATTGTACTTATGGTGAGTGTTGTATCTGTTAATATTAATGGACTAAGGAATATGGGAAAGTTAGAACAGACAGTGAGTCTACTACAGGCTGATATTTTATGCTTCCAAGAGACACACTGGACTGACAGTATGATGGATGGAGTAAGAAAGAGATGGATGGATTTGATTTATTATAATAATGGTGGGGAGAGGACGTGTGGGGTTGCTATATTAATTAAGAGGGATAGTGTACAGAATATTAGGCAAGTGTATGCGGATAAAGAGGGTAGACTTTTGAGTGTTAAATTTGAATTTCTAAATGTGCAATACACTTTATTGAATGTTTATGCACCTAATAATGAGAGTGACCGAGAAGTATTTTTTAAGGCACTTGAGCAACATTGTGTGGGTAACTGTATATTGGTTGGGGATTTTAACGTTAGATTGACAAAACTGGACACGTCAAGGAGTACTTTGTTGCGCTCTGACATGTCTAGGCGAGTATTGTTGGGGATAATGAAGGATCATTGTCTGAGTGATGTATGGAGGGGAATGCATCCAGGTCAGAGAGTTTTTTCAAGGAGGCAGGTTGTTTTGAAGGTTCTCAGGCAAAGCCGCATAGATTATTGTTTAGCGGCGGAAAATGTTGTGCAATATATACAAAAGATTAGGTATGATTTTAATACATTAAGTGATCATGCCTCTCTTGGTTTCCTGCTGGGTCCTAGTGTGCCTTCTAGAGGGGGTGGTGTATGGTGTTTGAATGCTGAGCTACTAAAAGAAGGAAAATATATTGATATGATCTCTGATTGTATAAATAGAGAAATATTGAGTGATTTTAAAAGTGTTAATATTGGATTGTGGTGGGAGGGTTTAAAAGAGAAGATTAGAGGGTTGAGCATTAAATATGCAAGACGAAGGAATTTTCTTTTAAAGAGGGAGAGGATAGCTTTGAATAAAAGACTAGACATTGAGCTGGGAAAAGTTGATACGGTGGAGGGTTATGATATGGCAGGTTTTATGGAAGCTCAGGCTGCGGTACATAACTTTGAAAAGAGTGCATGTATGGGGGCAATAGTAAGGAGTAGAGTACAGTATGCCATAGAAGGAGAGAAATGTACATCCTTCTTTTTAGGGTTAGAAAAGAAGAAGCAGGCTAGAAACTATATTACAGAAATCGAGAATGAGAGGGGGGAGACAGTGAATGATCTGGTGGGGATTTTAGATACAATAGAATGTTTTTATAGTAATCTTTTTAAAAAAGAATGCAATGATCAAGGATGTATAGAAGAGGTGTTGAGCTATGTAGATGCCAGAATATCAGAGGATGAAAGACTCATGTGTGACACAGACTTGGCGGTCACAGAGATACGGGAGGCGATTTTGTCTGCTCATAGAAATAAGAGCCCTGGCTCTGATGGGCTGACAAGTGAGTTTTACAAAACATTTGTGGATATACTGGCACCTGTTTTATTAGATGTGTACAAATATATGGAGCAATCTCAGGAAGTCTCGGAGTCGATGGCGACTGGCTTAATAACTATAATATATAAAAACAAGGGAAGTAGGAAAAGATTAGAAAATTTTAGGCCATTATCTATTTTAAATGTAGATTATAAGATCTTAACTAAGGTGCTGGCTAACAGAATTAATAAAGTAATGGGAAGTATTATTTCAGAGACACAGGCTTACAGTGTTCCTGGTAGAGAAATAGCAGACATTATTTGCACTTTAAGGGATGTCATAAGACATATGAAGGGTGAGGGAGGTGTAGTATTGAGCATTGATTTAAATAAAGCTTTTGATAGAGTAGAACATTCATTTCTAATGCAGACGCTTAAAACTTTTGGATTTGGGAGCAGAATGGTGGCCTGGATACAGCTGCTATACGGTGCTGCAGTAAGTAGAGTAAAATGTAACGGGTTACTTACTGATGCTTTCCCATTGGAGAGGTCGGTGAGGCAAGGATGTCCATTGTCTGCGGCCTTATATTGTATGTCGGTTGAGCCTCTGGTGGCTCTCCTTAAAGCAGACCACCAGATCCGAGGCGTTTCTATTCCAGGGGGTGGAGTCAGCATTGTGCAGCAATATGCAGATGACACTACAATTACTGTTAGAGATGTGGAAAGTGTAAATAGAGTGATGGAGTGTTTTGAGCTCTTTGGGAAAGCATCAGGTGCTAAGATTAATGTAGAAAAGACTGAGGTTTTGTATGTGGGGCTAGTGAATGATAATGGGTGTAGGTATCATTTTAAAAGAGCTAATGGCTATTTTAAAGCGTTGGGAGTTATTTTGGGTATTGATGAAAAGGAGGCATGTGATAGGACTTGGGCAGGTGTATTGAATAAAATCAAACAAACTCTGGCATTTTGGAGATGGAGGAATTTAAAATTGAAAGGAAAGGTAGTGGTAACAAATTCTTTACTAATATCTAAATGTGTATATGTCATGGATGTGCTTCAGATGCCTGAGTGGGTTTTAAAAGAACTTAATTCTATTGTTTCTAACTTCTTGTGGGATGGCAAAGGGGCTAGAATATCTAGGTCTACACTTGCTGCAGAGTATAAAGATGGGGGTCTAAAATTAGTGGACATAGACGTGAAAAGAAAAGCATTAAGAATTAAAATTATACAGAAGTATTTATATGGGGAGGAAGAATATGGGTGGAAGAGGTTCTTTAGGAATTATTTGTATAATAATGGTGGATGTGAAGAGAGTGGGTTATTAATGATATGGAAAAAGCCTATGTATGAACAAGTTCCTCTGTTTTATCAGGAAGTGTTACGTGCATGGGGAGAATTTCTTCCTCGTGTAAAATATGTGTGTGAACATAAGGATATAATACTGAATCAACCTGTGTTTTTAAATCCCAAAATTATGTTCAATGATGAAGTGTTGTATAATCCCCTTTTTATGAGGGCTGGACTGAGACTTATTAAAGACTTTGTATATGAAGTTATTCCTGGGTTTCTAAGAGACCAGGCCATTTATGACAATGTGAAGGATGTGGATGATACAGTTTGGAAAGGTACTATATTGAATGGTTTTGAACGGGTGAAAAGTAGCATTCCAGCAGAATGGGTTTCTGTCATTAATGGAGATGGAATTTGGGAAGATTTATATGTATTACCGAATTTATATATTGACAATGGGGATAAATGGAAAACATTGTCTAGTGTCAGAACAAATGTTTTTTATAAACAATTACTGGTTACTGACAGGCCTGCTGCTGAGAAGAGGTGGGTAGAACTGTTTCCGAAGATGGATCGAAAAGTATTATGGAAAAACTTATACTTACATGGGAATAAATTGGAATGTGAAAATAACGATTTTAAAATAAGACATAATCGGATATACACAAAAGTAGTGCTGCATCAAATAAATAAAGAAATAAAAAGAGAATGTGATATATGTGGTAAGGCACCAGAAAATTTATTACACTTATTTGTAGAATGCAAGGATTTAAAAGATATGTTTTGTAAAGTACAGGAAATAATATGTAAAAACTGGGGGAGTGGTTTGTTGGAAAAGAATGCGTGGGAGGAATTGGTTTTATTTGGAGTGGGAGATGAATGTAAAGGGGTTAATGTGAGGTTGTTGAATATTGTATTGAGTTTTGTTAGGTATGCTATTTTTTGTGGGAGGAATTATGCTTATTTTGAAGGGAGGAGGGTAAGGGTGTGGGGTATTTTTGTAGCTTTGTTTAAGAAGCACATCGATATGTTTTATAGTTATGGATTGGAAGATTTTGATGAACTTTTTGTAGAGGGGAGTGGGTTAATTGCAAGGGGGGATGGTGGAGGAATCACTTATAATTTTTGAAAGAAATATTTTGATATTTTCTAATGTTTATTTTTATTTGACAGGGAGATGCTTTTAAATCTGCCTATTTAATATGTGGAATTTGTTATGTCTTAGTCATGTCTGGTTTTTGTATACTAGTTTTTTGTTTTTTATTTCTTTGGGTTCTTTGATTTGATAGGGGGTGAATTGTTCGCCTGCCTATGGTAGAATAGTTTCTAGTGTATGGTTTTTTGTATATAACACTGTACATGGTATAATATAAGTGTATTTGATGAATATTTTACAATAAAAAAAAAAAATAATAAAAAAAAATAAAAAATAAATACACCTGATCTCGTGTGATCTCGGAAGCTAAGCAGGATTGGGCCTGGTTAGTACTTGGATGGGAGACTGCCTGGGAATACCAGGTGCTGTAAGCCTTTTGTTCCACTAGAGTGTGCTCTTGTGTCATGGAGCAACTGCCTTTTATTTATCACCCTAATAATATCATGTATTTTTATTGGACTAAATGCAGTTTATATGTGCTGCCCTGCCCTGCCCTGATCAAATTAAATAATAGTCAGTGCGTTTCCCTCAAAATACATGTATCTTGGAGCAACTGCCTTTTATTTATCACCCTAATAATATCATGTATTTATATTGGACTAAATGCAGTTTGTATGTGCTGCCCTGCCCTGCCCTGATCAAATTAAATAATAGACAGTGCGTTTCTCTCAAAATGGATGTGTCATGGAGCAACTGCCTTTTATTTATCACCCTAATAATATCATGTATTTTTATTGGACTAAATTCAGTTTGTATGTGCTGACCTGCCCTGCCCTGATCAATTTAAATAATAGAAAGTGCGTTTCCCTCAAAATATATGTGTCATGGAGCAACTGCCTTTTATTTATCACCCTAATAATATCATGTATTTTTATTGGACTAAATGCACTTTGTATGTGCTGCCCTGCCCTGGTCAAATTAAATAATAGACAAAGCGTTTCCCTCAAAATATAGGCAGTACATTCAGCCTTTGTTTTTAGTCGGTTCATTAAGTTGCACGGAAATTGCACGGAAATAATTGGAGAAGGGAAAATAACAACGATGGAATTGCTGAGAGGAATAAGGGAAGTTTGTGGAACAATACTTGGATGTAGAATGAGAGACGGAAATAAGTATGAAATAACAATGTCTCATGTAAAGGGAAAAGAAAGACTAATGGACGGGCTAAAGATAAAGAACTGTCAAATCATGGCTAAAGAGCTAGGGAACGATGATGAGCTTGTGGTGTCCTTTTTGAACTTGCCTGCATACATTACAGATGGGGAGATATATGAGAAACTAAGAGGCTGGAAAGTGAAGGCGACCACGCCAATCAAGAGGAGGATGTGGCCAGGAACAGACATTGTGGACGGGACGAGATTTTGCAAGGTGAAGTTCACAGACAATGTGCAATCCTTGCCATATTCTACCAAATTTAACACTGTCGAGGGATTTGAATATTTTCGTGTAATCCATGACAATCAAGTGAAGGTATGTAGACTATGTATTCAGCCGGGGCACATACTTAAGGAATGTCCAGAATTCACTTGCCATAAATGTAGTGAACAAGGGCATTATGCCAGAGAATGTTTGAACATAGGTAATGTGTGTGAAATGTGTGACAGACCGAAAGTTAGATGTAGCTGTAAGAAGGGAAAAGATCACTTACTTTTGCAAACAATGGACCTCACTTCTGAGGAAGAGGAGGGGAGTGTGTTTATGGAAGGAGAAAAAGAGAGTGACATGGGGAGTGTGACTTCAGAGACAGTGGCAGATATGCCTGAAGAGCCTGTAATGTCTTCTGGCAAAACACGAGACGCAGTTTTGGTCTCTGCTGCTGACAAGGTGGAACAGCAGCACATGATGGGTGAAATACATACACAGGTAGAGATGGTGCAAGGTGCTTCTCAGGTGCCTGAGCCAGTTTCAAGCGTGTGTAAAAATGACACCAAAGAGCGAGCTGGGTCCACTGAAGTCACTGGCACTGTTAAAGCGCACTTTTCAAAAGGCTTCCCTGCCGCTCCAAATCAGGAGACGGAGGATGAAATAGATAGTGAGGATCATCAGTTGTTTGCAAAAAATAAGAGGTCATTGTCGAAAACTAGGGAGATGATGGGATTTGGAAAAAATAAAAAGTAGGTTTTGAAAGGACTTGTTTTGCTCTGATTATACCTCTGCACACATTAATAATGATTACAGTCGCATCCCTAAATGGTAACAGTTTGAGAAACATGAGCAAATTTGAGCAGGTTTTAGTGTCTGTTAAGGCAGACATGTTGTGTTTTCAAGAGACCAATTGGACAGATTCCAAAATACAGGAGATTAAGAGTAAATGGTCTGAGTTAATTTTTTGTAGTCATGGAAGTGATAAAACATGTGGTGTGGCTATTTTGATAAAAAACGATGTGGTTCAAAATGAAAAACAACTATATGCAGACAATGATGGCAGACTTATTGCAATTGAATTTGAAGTGCAAAATGTAGTTTTTCGTTTAATCAATGTTTATGCTTCAAACATTGAATCTGAAAGGAGAGAAATGTTTCACAACTTAAAAACACTGTGCTCAGAAAACTGTATATTGATAGGAGACTTTAATGTGAGGTGTAGTAGAATGGATGCCTCTAGTTGTGCTAGATTCAGATATGACTCTTCTAGAAATGCATTATGGAAACTTATGAATGAGGAGAATCTAGTAGATATATGGAGGGCTGAAAATCCAAACAGAAGAGTGTTTTCTAGAAGGCAGGTGGTGCTAAAGGAATTAAAACAAAGCAGAATTGATTTATGTCTAGCAAAACAAGAATTGGTGCAGCATGTTAAGAAGATGTCATATAACTTTACAGCATATAGTGATCACGCAGTAATGTCATTTCAATTGGGTTTTGGTGTGGAGAGGAGAGGGGGAGGTGTCTGGTGTTTAAATGCCAGTCTGTTAAAGGAGGAAGGATATAGAAATGAAATTGTTGAATGTATTAATGATGAAATGTCTAATGTACTGTTAAAAGAGAATGTGTGTTTATGGTGGGAGGAAGTGAAAGGAAAAGTAAAAAACAGGAGTATTAGGTATGCTAGAAATCACAACCGGTTAGATAAGCAGAAAGAAACAATGCTTAGAAATAGGATGTTGCATGAACTTGAAAAGGCTGATACTGATCCAGACTATGATGTTGTGAACTATTTGAAAATCCATGCAGAGCTGGGTCGTTATGAAAAAAAGAAATGTTTGGGTGCTATTGTTAGGAGTAGGGCACAGTACGCTTTGGAGGGAGAGAAATGTACATCCTTTTTTTTGGGGCTTGAAAAAAGAAAACAAACTAAGAGTTACATTGTAGAGTTGGAAAATGAAAAAGGTGTAAAGGTAAACGATTTTGTTGAGATCTTAGATACAGTTGAATCCTTTTACAGAAATCTTTAAAAAAAGAATGATGTAGATAAAGTGTGTGTTGAAAAAGTGCTGGATACAATTAGTGCCAAAGTATCTCAGGTAGATAGAATGATGTGTGATGAAGAGATTTCGATTATGGAAATCAAGGAAGCAATTGTTAACACTCAAGGCAATAAAAGTCCGGGTTTGGATGGTTTAACAAATGAGTTCTATAAAGTCTTTGTAGATATTTTGGCACCCATTTTAGGGAAGGTGTTTCATTATATGGAAGAGAATAAGGAAATCCCTGAGTCTATGTCAACTGGTATGTTAACGATTTTATTCAAGAATAGGGGCAGTAGATTCAAGTTAGAAAATTATAGGCCTATTAGTCTTCTAAATTCCGATTATAAGATATTGACTAAAGTGTTAGCGAATAGGATGAAAAAGGTGATTGGGAGGATTATTGCATCAACACAAGCCTACGGTATACCTGGAAGAGATGTTGCAGATGTAATTTGTACAATTAGGGATGTTGTTAATCAAATGAAAAATGAAGGCGGTATAGTATTAAGTTTGGATTTTAACAAAGCCTTTGATAGAGTGGAGCATAGCTTCCTATTACAGACTATGGAGAGGTATGGTTTTGGGCCAAAGTTTGTATCTTGGATCAACCTGTTGTACAGCGGGGCTAAAAGTTGTGTCAAATGTAACGGAGTGGTAACAGATACTTTTCCTGTAGAGAGGTCAGTAAGGCAGGGCTGTCCTTTGTCAGCTCTGTTGTACAGTATTTCTACAGAACCGTTAGCTACTTTAATAAATAGTAATAAAGAGGTAAGGGGTGTCGGAATCCCAGGTGGTGGTATCAGTGTTGTACATCAGTACGCTGATGACACTACTTGCACTGTGAAAGATATAGGAAGCATTGGAAGCATTATGAGAATCATAGATATATATGGTAAGGCATCGGGCGCTAAAGTTAATATAGAGAAGACTGAAATAATGTTTGTTGGGGATATCGATGCAAATAAGTGTGAGATTCCATTCAAGATAGCAAGGGATTTTATTAAAGTGCTGGGAGTAAACATTGGTGTAAAGGAGAAAGAGGCAAAAGATATAACTTGGACTGGGATCCTTAATAAAGTCAAGCTAACGTTAAATTTCTGGAAAAATAGAAAATTAAAGTTAAAAGGTAAAGTAATTGTTGCAAATGCTTTGGTATTATCTAAATGTGTGTATGTTTTGGGAGTCCTGGACATGCCTGAGTGGGTGCTAAATGAATTAAATAAGGTGGTGTCTAATTTTATATGGGATGGTAAAGGTGTTAGAATATCTCAGAAAACATTGATAGCTGACTATGTGGATGGAGGTTTAAAACTTGTAGATTTAGATGTCAAAAGAAAAGCTATTAGGATAAAAACAGTAAAGAAATATTTGTATGACAGTGAAGATTATGGCTGGAAACACTTCTTTAAGGTCTACTTAGAGGAGAGTGGTGGATGTGGAGATAATGGTTTATTGATGGGGCTTAAAAGGAAAATGTTTGAAAAGGTACCAGATTTTTATAAAGAGGTGCTAAATGCATGGGCAGAGTTGTTGCCTAATGTATATTATGAATGTGGTCATATTGACCTGATTATGAATCAACCTATATTTCTGAATGAGAAAATCAAGAACAAAGAACAAGTTTTGTATAATAAAGTATTTAGGAGTGCAGGTCTACGACAAATAAAAGATTATACCTATGAGGTAATTCCAGGGTTTTTACCTGAAGAAGCTATTTTTGATATTATCAAGGAATGGGATGAAGAGGTGGGAAGGGGAACAGTGAATAATATGTATGACAAGATAAAGAATAGCATACCAAGCGCATGGGTGGATTTAATAAATAGTGAGGTTGAAAGAGAAAATCTGTTTGTATTTCCTAATTTGTTCATTGGTAGCAGTGAGAAGAAAGTACATTTATCTACTATACCAGTGAAAATATTGTATAGAATAATGGTAGGAAAATGTTATAGAAGGCCGGCTGCTGAAAAATTTTGGAAAACAGTTTTTCCAGAATTGGATGAAAAAAAGATATGGGAAAATTTAAATGTAAAATATAATAGTAAGGAGTGTGAAAATAATGATTTTAAGTTAAGACACAATAGAATATTTACAAAGGTGGTGTTACATCAAATTAATTGTGAAGTAAAAAGGGAATGCGATATATGTGGATGTTTCCCAGAAACGCTTATGCATTTGTTTATAGAATGTGAGGAATTAAAATATATGTTTTGTAAAGTTAAGGAAATGTTAAGTAAAAACTGGGGGGGTGATTTCTTGAAAAAGTATGTGTGGGAGGAACTTGTGTTATTTGGAGTGTCTGGTAAATGTGATGGCGTTAATGTGTGCTTGATGAATATTGTTTTGAGTTTTGTGAGGTATGCTATTTTTTGTAGGAGGAATTATGGTTTTTTTGACAGGAAGAGGGTGAAGGTGTGGGGTATTTTTATATCACTGTTTAGTAAACACATGGATATGTTGTTTAATTATGGGATGGAAGATTTTGATGAACATTTTGTTGAGGGGTGTGGGTTGATTGCAAAGGTGGATGGTGGAGGAATCACTTATAATTTTTGAAATAATTATTTTGAATATTTTCTTTGTTTATTTTTATTTGATAGGGGGTGGCTTTTATCTGCCTATTTTGTGGGTGGATTTTGTTATGTCTTAGTCATGTCTGTTTTTTTTTTGTATAATAGTTTTTTTTGTATTTTTATTTCTTTGGGTTCTTTGATTTGATAGGGGGTGAATTGTTCACCTGCCTATAATAGGCTAGTGTCTTCTGTATTGTTCTTTGTAATATTGTACTGTAAATATTGTAAAAAAATTGAATTTTTTGATAATAAAAAAAATAAAAAATAATAATATGCCTGATCTCGTCCGATCTCGGAAGCTAAGCAGGATCGGGCCTGGTTAGTACTTTGATGGGAGACCGCCTGGGAATACCAGGTGCTGTAAGCTTTTTGTTCCACTAGAGAGTACTCTTGTGTCATGGAGCAACTTCCTTTTATATATCACCCTAATAATATCATGTAATTGTATTGGACTAAATGCAGTTTGTATGTGCTGCCCTCCCCTGCACTGATCAAATTAAATAATAGTCAGTGCTTTTCCCTCAAAATACATGTATCATGGAGCAACTGCCTTTTATTTATCACCCTAATAATATCCTGTATTTCTACTGGACTAAATGCAGTTTTTATGTGCTGCCCTGCCCGGGTCAAATTAAATAATAGACAAAGCGTTTCCCTCAAAATATAGGCAGTACATTCAGCCTTTGTTTTTAGTCAGTTCATTAAGTTGCACGGAAATTCGAATCGCTGGTAAATTTTGTTCATGTCTTTATATAGTGTACCAAGAGATGTTCCTGCGCTTATGGCCATACCATCCTGAATATGCCTGATCTCGTCTGATCTCGGAAGCTAAGCAGGATCGGACCTGGTTAGTACTTGGATAGGAGACCGCCTGCGAATACCAGGTGCTGTAAGCTTTCTGTTCCACTGGAGAGTACTCTTGTGTCTTGGAGCAACTGCCTTTTATATATCACCCTAATAATATCATGTAATTTTATTGGACTAAATGCAGTTTGTATGTGCTTTCCTAACCTGATCAAATTAAATAATAGACAATGCGTTTCCCTGAAAATATAGACAGTACATTCAGCCTTTGTTTTTAGTAGGTTCATTAAGTTGCATGGAAATACGAATCACTGATACATTTTGTTCATGTCTTTATATAGTGTACCAAGAGTTGTTCCTGCGCTTACGGCCATACCAGCCTGAATACACCCGATCTCGTCTGATCTCGGAAGCTAAGCAGGATTGGGCCTGGTTAGTAGTTGAATGGGAGACTGCCTGGGAATACCAGGTGATGTAAGCTTTTTGTTCCACTAGAGAGTGCTCTTGTGTCATGGAGCAACTGCCTTTTATTTATCACCCTATATATCATGTATTTTTATTGGACTAAATGCAGTTTGTATGTGCTGCCCTGCCCTGCCCTGATCAAATTAAATAATAGACAGTGCGTTTCTCTCAAAATGGATGTGTCATGGAGCAACTGCCTTTTATTTATCACCCTAATAATATCATGTATTTTTATTGGACTAAATGCAGTTTGTATGTGCTGACCTGCCCTGCCCTGATCAATTTAAATAATAGACAGTACATTTCCCTCAAAATATATGTGTCATGGAGCAACTGCCTTTTATTTATCACCCTAATAATATCATGTATTTTTATTGGACTAAATGCAGTTTGTATGTGCTGCCCTGCCCTGGTCAAATTAAATAATAGACAAAGTGTTTCCCTCAAAATATAGGCAGTACATTCAGCCTTTGTTTTTAGTCGGTTCATTAAGTTACACGGAAATTTGAATCACTGATACATTTTGTTCATGTCTTTATATAGTGTACCAAGAGTTGTTCACTCGCTAACGGCCATTCTAGCCTGAATACACCTGATCTCTTTTGATCTCGGAAGCTAAGCAGGATTGGGCCTGCTTAGTACTTGGATTGGAGACCGCCTGTGAATACCAGGTGCTGTAAGCTTTTTGTTCCGCTAGAGAGTGCTCTTGTGTCATGGAGCAACTGCCTTTTATTTATCACCCTAAAAATATCATGTATTTTTATTGGACTAAATGCAGTTTGTATGTGCTGTCCTAACCTGATCAAATTAAATAATAGACAGTGCGTTTCCCTGAAAATATAGGCAGTACATTCAGCCTTTGTTTTTAGTTGGTTCATTAAGTTGCATGGAAATACGAATCACTGATACATTTTATTCATATCTTTATATAGTGTACCAAGAGTTGTTCCTGCGATTACGGCCATACCAGCCTGAATACACCCGATCTTGTCTGGTCTCGGAAGCTAAATAGGATTGGGCCTGGTTAGTACTTGGATGGTAGACCGCCTGGGAATACCAGGTGATGTAATCTTTTTGTTCCACTAGAGAGTGCTCTAGTGTCATGGAGCAACTTCCTTTTATTTATCACACTAATAATATCATGTATTTTTATTGGACTAAATGAAGTTTGTATGTGCTGCCCTGCCCTGCCCTGATCAATTTAAATAATAGACAGTGCGTTTCCCTCAAAATATATGCTTCATGGAGCAACTGCCTTTTATTTATCACCCTAATAATATCATGTATTTTTATTGGACTAAATGCATTTTGTATGTGCTGCCCTGCCCTGGTCAAATTAAATAATAGACAAAGCGTTTCCCTCAAAATATAGGCAGTACATTCAGCCTTTGTTTTTAGTTGGTTCATTAAGTTGCATGGAAATACGAATCACTGATACATTTTGTTAATGTCTTTATATAGTGTACCAAGAGTTGTTCCTGAGCTTACGGCCATAACAGCCTGAATACACCTGATCTCGGAAGTTAAGCAGAATTTGGCCTGGTTAGTACTTGGATGGGAGACCACCTGGGAATACCAGGTGATGTAAGCTTTTTGTTCCACTAGAGAGTGCTCTTGTGTCATGGAGCAACTGCCTTTTATTTATCACCCTAATAATATCATGTATTATTATTGGACTAAATGCAGTTTGTATGTGCTGACCTGCCCTGCCCTGATCAATTTAAATAATAGACAGTGCGTTTCCCTCAAAATATAGGCAGTACATTCAGCCTTTGTTTTTAGTTGGTTCATTAAGTTGCATGGAAATACGAATCACTGATACATTTTATTCATATCTTTATATAGTGTACCAAGAGATGTTCCTGCGCTTATGGCCATACCATCCTGAATATGCCTGATCTCGTCTGATCTCGGAAGCTAAGCAGGATCGGACCTGGTTAGTACTTGGATAGGAGACCGCCTGCGAATACCAGGTGCTGTAAGCTTTCTGTTCCACTGGAGAGTACTCTTGTGTCTTGGAGCAACTGCCTTTTATATATCACCCTAATAATATCATGTAATTTTATTGGACTAAATGCAGTTTGTATGTGCTTTCCTAACCTGATCAAATTAAATAATAGACAATGCGTTTCCCTGAAAATATAGACAGTACATTCAGCCTTTGTTTTTAGTAGGTTCATTAAGTTGCATGGAAATACGAATCACTGATACATTTTGTTCATGTCTTTATATAGTGTACCAAGAGTTGTTCCTGCGCTTACGGCCATACCAGCCTGAATACACCCGATCTCGTCTGATCTCGGAAGCTAAGCAGGATTGGGCCTGGTTAGTAGTTGAATGGGAGACTGCCTGGGAATACCAGGTGATGTAAGCTTTTTGTTCCACTAGAGAGTGCTCTTGTGTCATGGAGCAACTGCCTTTTATTTATCACCCTATATATCATGTATTTTTATTGGACTAAATGCAGTTTGTATGTGCTGCCCTGCCCTGCCCTGATCAAATTAAATAATAGACAGTGCGTTTCTCTCAAAATGGATGTGTCATGGAGCAACTGCCTTTTATTTATCACCCTAATAATATCATGTATTTTTATTGGACTAAATGCAGTTTGTATGTGCTGACCTGCCCTGCCCTGATCAATTTAAATAATAGACAGTACATTTCCCTCAAAATATATGTGTCATGGAGCAACTGCCTTTTATTTATCACCCTAATAATATCATGTATTTTTATTGGACTAAATGCAGTTTGTATGTGCTGCCCTGCCCTGGTCAAATTAAATAATAGACAAAGTGTTTCCCTCAAAATATAGGCAGTACATTCAGCCTTTGTTTTTAGTCGGTTCATTAAGTTACACGGAAATTTGAATCACTGATACATTTTGTTCATGTCTTTATATAGTGTACCAAGAGTTGTTCACTCGCTAACGGCCATTCTAGCCTGAATACACCTGATCTCTTTTGATCTCGGAAGCTAAGCAGGATTGGGCCTGCTTAGTACTTGGATTGGAGACCGCCTGTGAATACCAGGTGCTGTAAGCTTTTTGTTCCGCTAGAGAGTGCTCTTGTGTCATGGAGCAACTGCCTTTTATTTATCACCCTAAAAATATCATGTATTTTTATTGGACTAAATGCAGTTTGTATGTGCTGTCCTAACCTGATCAAATTAAATAATAGACAGTGCGTTTCCCTGAAAATATAGGCAGTACATTCAGCCTTTGTTTTTAGTTGGTTCATTAAGTTGCATGGAAATACGAATCACTGATACATTTTATTCATATCTTTATATAGTGTACCAAGAGTTGTTCCTGCGATTACGGCCATACCAGCCTGAATACACCCGATCTTGTCTGATCTCGGAAGCTAAATAGGATTGGGCCTGGTTAGTACTTGGATGGTAGACCGCCTGGGAATACCAGGTGATGTAATCTTTTTGTTCCACTAGAGAGTGCTCTAGTGTCATGGAGCAACTTCCTTTTATTTATCACACTAATAATATCATGTATTTTTATTGGACTAAATGCAGTTTGTATGTGCTGACCTGCCCTGCCCTGATCAAATTAAATAATAGACAGTGTGTTTCTCTCAAAATGGATGTGTCATGGAGCAACTGCCTTTTATTTATCACCCTAATAATATCATATATTTTTATTGGACTAAATGAAGTTTGTATGTGCTGCCCTGCCCTGCCCTGATCAATTTAAATAATAGACAGTGCGTTTCCCTCAAAATATATGCTTCATGGAGCAACTGCCTTTTATTTATCACCCTAATAATATCATGTATTTTTATTGGACTAAATGCATTTTGTATGTGCTGCCCTGCCCTGGTCAAATTAAATAATAGACAAAGCGTTTCCCTCAAAATATAGGCAGTACATTCAGCCTTTGTTTTTAGTTGGTTCATTAAGTTGCATGGAAATACGAATCACTGATACATTTTGTTCATGTCTTTATATAGTGTACCAAGAGTTGTTCCTGAGCTTACGGCCATAACAGCCTGAATACACCTGATCTCGGAAGTTAAGCAGAATTTGGCCTGGTTAGTACTTGGATGGGAGACCACCTGGGAATACCAGGTGATGTAAGCTTTTTGTTCCACTAGAGAGTGCTCTTGTGTCATGGAGCAACTGCCTTTTATTTATCACCCTAATAATATCATGTATTATTATTGGACTAAATGCAGTTTGTATGTGCTGACCTGCCCTGCCCTGATCAATTTAAATAATAGACAGTGCGTTTCCCTGAAAATATAGGCAGTACATTCAGCCTTTGTTTTTAGTTGGTTCATTAAGTTGCATGGAAATACGAATCACTGATACATTTTATTCATACCTTTATATAGTGTACCAAGAGATGTTCCTGCGCTTATGGCCATACCATCCTGAATATGCCTGATCTCGTCTGATCTCGGAAGCTAAGCAGGATCGGACCTGGTTAGTACTTGGATAGGAGACCGCCTGCGAATACCAGGTGCTGTAAGCTTTCTGTTCCACTGGAGAGTACTCTTGTGTCTTGGAGCAACTGCCTTTTATATATCACCCTAATAATATCATGTAATTTTATTGGACTAAATGCAGTTTGTATGTGCTTTCCTAACCTGATCAAATTAAATAATAGACAATGCGTTTCCCTGAAAATATAGACAGTACATTCAGCCTTTGTTTTTAGTAGGTTCATTAAGTTGCATGGAAATACGAATCACTGATACATTTTGTTCATGTCTTTATATAGTGTACCAAGAGTTGTTCCTGCGCTTACGGCCATACCAGCCTGAATACACCCGATCTCGTCTGATCTCGGAAGCTAAGCAGGATTGGGCCTGGTTAGTAGTTGAATGGGAGACTGCCTGGGAATACCAGGTGATGTAAGCTTTTTGTTCCACTAGAGAGTGCTCTTGTGTCATGGAGCAACTGCCTTTTATTTATCACCCTATATATCATGTATTTTTATTGGACTAAATGCAGTTTGTATGTGCTGCCCTGCCCTGCCCTGATCAAATTAAATAATAGACAGTGCGTTTCTCTCAAAATGGATGTGTCATGGAGCAACTGCCTTTTATTTATCACCCTAATAATATAATGTATTTTTATTGGACTAAATGCAGTTTGTATGTGCTGACCTGCCCTGCCCTGATCAATTTAAATAATAGACAGTACATTTCCCTCAAAATATATGTGTCATGGAGCAACTGCCTTTTATTTATCACCCTAATAATATCATGTATTTTTATTGGACTAAATGCAGTTTGTATGTGCTGCCCTGCCCTGGTCAAATTAAATAATAGACAAAGTGTTTCCCTCAAAATATAGGCAGTACATTCAGCCTTTGTTTTTAGTCGGTTCATTAAGTTACACGGAAATTTGAATCACTGATACATTTTGTTCATGTCTTTATATAGTGTACCAAGAGTTGTTCACTCGCTAACGGCCATTCTAGCCTGAATACACCTGATCTCTTTTGATCTCGGAAGCTAAGCAGGATTGGGCCTGCTTAGTACTTGGATTGGAGACCGCCTGTGAATACCAGGTGCTGTAAGCTTTTTGTTCCGCTAGAGAGTGCTCTTGTGTCATGGAGCAACTGCCTTTTATTTATCACCCTAAAAATATCATGTATTTTTATTGGACTAAATGCAGTTTGTATGTGCTGTCCTAACCTGATCAAATTAAATAATAGACAGTGCGTTTCCCTGAAAATATAGGCAGTACATTCAGCCTTTGTTTTTAGTTGGTTCATTAAGTTGCATGGAAATACGAATCACTGATACATTTTATTCATATCTTTATATAGTGTACCAAGAGTTGTTCCTGCGATTACGGCCATACCAGCCTGAATACACCCGATCTTGTCTGATCTCGGAAGCTAAATAGGATTGGGCCTGGTTAGTACTTGGATGGTAGACCGCCTGGGAATAACAGGTGATGTAATCTTTTTGTTCCACTAGAGAGTGCTCTAGTGTCATGGAGCAACTTCCTTTTATTTATCACACTAATAATATCATGTATTTTTATTGGACTAAATGCAGTTTGTATGTGCTGACCTGCCCTGCCCTGATCAAATTAAATAATAGACAGTGCGTTTCTCTCAAAATGGATGTGTCATGGAGCAACTGCCTTTTATTTATCACCCTAATAATATCATGTATTTTTATTGGACTAAATGAAGTTTGTATGTGCTGCCCTGCCCTGCCCTGATCAATTTAAATAATAGACAGTGCGTTTCCCTCAAAATATATGCTTCATGGAGCAACTGCCTTTTATTTATCACCCTAATAATATCATGTATTTTTATTGGACTAAATGCATTTTGTATGTGCTGCCCTGCCCTGGTCAAATTAAATAATAGACAAAGCGTTTCCCTCAAAATATAGGCAGTACATTCAGCCTTTGTTTTTAGTTGGTTCATTAAGTTGCATGGAAATACGAATCACTGATACATTTTGTTAATGTCTTTATATAGTGTACCAAGAGTTGTTCCTGAGCTTACGGCCATAACAGCCTGAATACACCTGATCTCGGAAGTTAAGCAGAATTTGGCCTGGTTAGTACTTGGATGGGAGACCACCTGGGAATACCAGGTGATGTAAGCTTTTTGTTCCACTAGAGAGTGCTCTTGTGTCATGGAGCAACTGCCTTTTATTTATCACCCTAATAATATCATGTATTATTATTGGACTAAATGCAGTTTGTATGTGCTGACCTGCCCTGCCCTGATCAATTTAAATAATAGACAGTGCGTTTCCCTCAAAATATATGTGTCATGGAGCAACTGCCTTTTATTTATCACCCTAATAATATCATGTATTTTTATTGGACTAAATGCAGTTTGTATGTGCTGCCCTGCCCTGGTCAAATTAAATAATAGACAAAGTGTTTCCCTCAAAATATAGGCAGTACATTCAGCCTTTGTTTTTAGTCGGTTCATTAAGTTACACGGAAATTCGAATCACTGATACATTTTGTTCATGTCTTTATATAGTGTACCAAGAGTTGTTCACTCGCTAACGGCCATACTAGCCGGAATACACCTGATCTCGTTTGATCTCGGAAGCTAAGCAGGATTGGGCCTGCTTAGTACTTGGATTGGAGACCGCCTGTGAATACCAGGTGCTGTAAGCTTTTTCTTCCGCTAGAGAGTGCTCTTGTGTCATGGAGCAACTGCCTTTTATTTATCACCCTAAAAATATCATGTATTTTTATTGGACTAAATGCAGTTTGTATGTGCTGTCCTAACCTGATCAAATTAAATAATAGACAGTGCGTTTCCCTGAAAATATAGGCAGTACATTCAGCCTTTGTTTTTAGTTGGTTCATTAAGTTGCATGGAAATACGAATCACTGATACATTTTGTTCATGTCTTTATATAGTGTACCAAGAGTTGTTCCTGCGATTACGGCCATACCAGCCTGAATACACCCGATCTTGTCTGATCTCGGAAGCTAAATAGGATTGGGCCTGGTTAGTACTTGGATGGTAGACCGCCTGGGAATACCAGGTGATGTAATCTTTTTGTTCCACTAGAGAGTGCTCTAGTGTCATGGAGCAACTGCCTTTTATTTATCACACTAATAATATCATGTATTTTTATTGGACTAAATGCAGTTTGTATGTGCTGACCTGCCCTGCCCTGATCAATTTAAATAATAGACAGTGCGTTTCCCTCAAAATATATGTCTCATGGAGCAACTGCTTTTATTTATCACCCTAATAATATCATGTATTTTTATTGGACTAAATGCAGTTCGTATGTGCTGTCCTAACCTGATCAAATTAAATAATAGACAGTGCGTTTCCCTGAAAATATAGGCATAACATTCAGCCTTTGTTTTTAGTTGGTTCATTAAGTTGCATGGAAATACGAATCACTGATACATTTTGTTCATGTCTTTATATAGTGTACCAAGAGCTGTTCCTGCGCTTACGGCCATACCAGCCTGAATACACCCGATCTCGTCTGATCTAGGAAGCTAAGTAGGATTGGGCCTGGTTAGTACTTGGATTGGAGACCGTCTGGGAATACCAGGTGATGTAAGCTTTTTGTTCCACTAGAGAGTGCTCTTGTGTCATGGAGCAACTGCCTATTTTTTATCACCCTAATAATATCATGTATTTTTATTGGACTAAAGGCAGTTTGTATGTGCTGACCTGCCCTGCCCTGATCAATTTAAATAATAGAAAGTGCGTTTCCCTCAAAATATATGTGTCATGGAGCAACTGCCTTTTATTTATCACCCTAATAATATCATATATTTTTTTGGGACTAAATGCAGTTTGTATGTGCTGCGATGCCCTGGTCAAATTAAATAAGAGACAAAGCGTTTCCCTCAAAATATAGGCAGTGCATTCAGCCTTTGTTTTTAGTCGGTTCATTAAGTTGCACGGAAATTCGAATCACTGGTAAATTTTGTACATGTCTTTATATAGTGTACCAAGAGTTGTTCACTCGCTTATGGCCATATCAGCCTGAATACACCTGATCTCGTTTGATCTCGGAAGCTAAGCAGGTTTGGGCCTGGTTAGTACTTGGATTGGAGACCGCCTGTGAATACCAGGTGCTGTAAGCTTTTTGTTCCGCTAGAGAGTGCTCTTGTGTCATGGAGCAACTGCCTTTTATTTATCACCCTAATAATATCCTGTATTTTGATTGCACTAAATGCAGTTTGTATGTGCTGTCCTAACCTGATCAAATTAAATAATAGACAGTGTGTTTCCCTCAAAATGTAGAAAGTACAGTCAGCCATTGTTTTTAGTCGGTTCATTAAGTTGCACGGAAATACTAATCACTGATACATTTTGTTCATGTCTTTATATAGTGTACCAAGAGTTGTTCCTACGCTTACGGCCATACCAGCCTGAATATGCCCCTTTTTGGAATTTCAGGAAGTGGATGAGCGGCAGGTGTCTGAGTGCTTGAGAGAGGATATCGTTTTTTGGAGGTTTATTTGATTTATAAGTTTGAAAGTTTGTGTGTGATTGTAGTTGATTTTCTTTGAAACTTTTTTTTTATTATCCCCCATCGGCGTGAGCTGTTTGGGGGATATTGATTAAAATAACCGGATGGACAACATGGCGTCAACATCAAGAATACAAACGACGACGGGAAAGGACAACAGTGAAATCAGAATTTCAAATGAAGAACTGAAGAAAAGAAAGTATGAGAAGGAACTGACGGTGAACGTGGAAATAATTGGAGAGGGGAAAATAACAACGATGGAATTGCTGAGAGGAATAAGGGAAGTTTGTGGAACAATACTTGGATGTAGAATGAGAGACGGAAATAAGTATGAAATAACAATGTCTCATGTAAAGGGAAAAGAAAGACTAATGGACGGGCTAAAGATAAAGAACTGTCAAATCATGGCTAAAGAGCTAGGGAACGATGAGCTTGTGGTGTCCTTTTTGAACTTGCCTGCATACATTACAGATGGGGAGATATATGAGAAACTAAGAGGCTGGAAAGTGAAGGCGACCACGCCAATCAAGAGGAGGATGTGGCCAGGAACAGACATTGTAGACGGGACGAGATTTTGCAAGGTGAAGTTCACAGACAATGTGCAATCCTTGCCATATTCTACCAAATTTAACACTGTCGAGGGATTTGAATATTTTCGTGTAATCCATGACAATCAAGTGAAGGTATGTAGACTATGTATTCAGCCGGGGCACATACTTAAGGAATGTCCAGAATTCACTTGCCATAAATATAGTGAACAAGGGCATTATGCCAGAGAATGTTTGAACATAGGTAATGTGTGTGAAATGTGTGACAGACCGAAAGTTAGATGTAGCTGTAAGAAGGGAAAAGATCACTTACTTTTGCAAACAATGGACCTCACTTCTGAGGAAGAGGAGGGGAGTGTGTTTATGGAGGGAGAAAAAGAGAGTGACATGGGGAGTGTGACTTCAGAGACAGTGGCAGATATGCCTGAAGAGCCTGTAATGTCTTCTGGCAAAACACGAGACGCAGTTTTGGTCTCTGCTGCTGACAAGGTGGAACAGCAGCACATGATGGGTGAATTACATACACAGGTAGAGATGGTGCAAGGTGCTTCTCAGGTGCCTGAGCCAGTTTCAAGCGTGTGTAAAAATTACACCAAAGAGCGAGCTGGGTCCACTGAAGTCACTGGCACTGTTAAAGCACACTTTTCAAAAGGCTTCCCTGCCGCTCCAAATCAGGAGACGGAGGATGATATAGATAGTGAGGATCATCAGTTGTTTGCAAAAAATAAGAGGTCATTGTCGAAAACTAGGGAGATGATGGGATTTGGAAAAAAGAAAAAGTAGGTTTTGAAAGGACTTGTTTTGCTCTGATTATACCTCTGCACACATTAATAATGATTACAGTCGCATCCCTAAATGGTAACAGTTTGAGAAACATGAGCAAATTTGAGCAGGTTTTAGTGTCTGTTAAGGCAGACATGTTGTGTTTTCAAGAGACCAATTGGACAGATTCCAAAATACAGGAGATTAAGAGTAAATGGTCTGATTTAATTTTTTGTAGTCATGGAAGTGATAAAACATGTGGTGTGGCTATTTTGATAAAAAACGATGTGGTTCAAAATGTAAAACAAATATATGCTGACAATGATGGCAGACTTATTGCAATTGAATTTGAAGTGCAAAATGTAGTTTTTCGTTTAATCAATGTTTATGCTTCAAACATTGAATCTGAAAGGAGAGAAATGTTTCACAACTTAAAAACACTGTGCTCAGAAAACTGTATATTGATAGGAGACTTTAATGTGAGGTGTAGTAGAATGGATACCTCTAGTTGTGCTAGATTCAGATATGACTCTTCTAGAAATGCATTATGGAAACTTATGAATGAGGAGAATCTAGTAGATATATGGAGGGCTGAAAATCCAAACAGAAGAGTGTTTTCTAGAAGGCAGGTGGTGCTAAAGGAATTAAAACAAAGCAGAATTGATTTATGTCTAGCAAAACAAGAATTGGTGCAGCATGTTAAGAAGATGTAATATAACTTTACAGCATATAGTGATCACGCAGTAATGTCATTTCAAATGGGTTTTGGTGTGGAGAGGAGAGGGGGAGGTGTCTGGTGTTTAAATGCCAGTCTGTTAAAGGAGGAAGGAAATAGAAATGAAATTGTTGAATGTATTAATGATGAAATGTCTAATGTACTGTTAAAAGAGAATGTGTGTTTATGGTGGGAGGAAGTGAAAGGAAAAGTAAAAAACAGGAGTATTAGGTATGCTAGAAATCACAACCGGTTAGATAAGCAGAAAGAAACAATGCTTAGAAATAGGATGTTGCATGAACTTGAAAAGGCTGATACTGATCCAGACTATGATGTTGTGAACTATTTGAAAATCCATGCAGAGCTGGGTCGTTATGAAAAAAAGAAATGTTTGGGTGCTATTGTTAGGAGTAGGGCACAGTACGCTTTGGAGGGAGAGAAATGTACATCCTTTTTTTTGGGGCTTGAAAAAAGAAAACAAACTAAGAGTTACATTGTAGAGTTGGAAGATGAAAAAGGTGTAAAGGTAAACGATTTTGTTGAGATCTTAGATACAGTTGAATCCTTTTACAGAAATCTTTACAAAAAGAATGATGTAGATAAAGTGTGTGTTGAAAAAGTGTTGGATACAATTAGTGCCAAAGTATCTCAGGTAGATAGAATGATGTGTGATGAAGAGATTTCGATTATGGAAATCAAGGAAGCAATTGTTAACACTCAAGGCAATAAAAGTCCGGGTTTGGATGGTTTAACAAATGAGTTCTATAAAGTCTTTGTAGATATTTTGGCACCCATTTTAGGGAAGGTGTTTCATTATATGGAAGAGAATAAGGAAATCCCTGAGTCTATGTCAACTGGTATGTTAACGATCTTATTCAAGAATAGGGGCAGTAGATTCAAGTTAGAAAATTATAGGCCTATTAGTCTTCTAAATTCGGATTATAAGATATTGAGTAAAGTGTTAGCGAATAGGATGAAAAAGGTGATTGGGAGTATTATTGCATCAACACAAGCCTACGGTATACCTGGAAGAGATGTTGCAGATGTAATTTGTACAATTAGGGATGTTGTTAATCAAATGAAAAATGAAGGCGGTATAGTATTAAGTTTGGATTTTAACAAAGCTTTTGATAGAGTGGAGCATAGCTTCCTATTACAGACTATGGAGAGGTTTGGTTTTGGGCCAAAGTTTGTATCTTGGATCAACCTGTTGTACAGCGGGGCTAAAAGTTGTGTCAAATGTAACGGAGTGTTAACAGATACTTTTCCTGTAGAGAGGTCAGTAAGGCAGGGCTGTCCTTTGTCAGCTCTGTTGTACAGTGTTTCTACAGAACCGTTAGCTACATTAATAAATAGTAATAAAGAGGTAAGGGGTGTCGGAATCCCAGGTGGTGGTATCAGTGTTGTACATCAGTACGCTGATGACACTACTTGCACTGTGAAAGATATAGGAAGCATTGGAAGCATTATGAGAATCATAGATATATATGGTAAGGCATCGGGCGCTAAAGTTAATATAGAGAAGACTGAAATAATGTTTGTTGGGGATATCGATGCAAATAAGTGTGAGATTCCATTCAAGATAGCAAGGGATTTTATTAAAGTGCTGGGAGTAAACATTGGTGTAAAGGAGAAAGAGGCAAAAGATATAACTTGGACTGGGATCCTTAATAAAGTCAAGCTAACGTTAAATTTCTGGAAAAATAGAAAATTAAAGTTAAAAGGTAAAGTAATTGTTGCAAATGCTTTGGTATTATCTAAATTTGTGTATGTTTTGGGAGTC
>NW_028162288.1:100000-105000 GCF_964263955.1 Coregonus lavaretus | reverse complement strand
TGGGGTGTGAAGGCGGTTTCTGGGATTAAGAGGAGATTATGGCCAGGAACAGAGATCGCTGATGGCACAAGATTCTGTAAAGTCCGGTTTACAGACGTGGTGCGCTCACTACCATATTCTACCAAGTTCGAGACGTTGGAGGGGACTGAGTACTTTCGAGTGATACATGACAGGCAAGTTAAAGTGTGCCGAATTTGTATTCAGTCTGGCCACGTAGTACGGGACTGTCCTGATTTTCTATGTCGGAGATGCGGAGCACAAGGGCACTATGCAAGAGAGTGCGTCGAGAGAGAGGAGAGACCATGTAATGGATGTGGGGAGAGAAGAATGCGCTGTACGTGTACTGGGCCAACAGATGGTGAAGACATGGAACAACAGGAGGAGGAGATGGAAGAAGAGAGAGTGGAGGAGGGGGACGTGATGGAGGACGGGGAAAAAGGAGGCAAGGATGGTGGAGGAGGAGGAGATGGTGAATCTACTGCGACAGAGGGGGATGGAATTGGGGCGAGCATGGATGTCGAATTCCTAGATGACTACTGCACAGATGGAAAGGAGCCTGATGGTGGAGGAGGAGGAGGAGGTGAGCAGGAAACGGAAACATCTGAAGGTGAGGGAGATGAAGATAATGGAGGGGTTGTACCTGACACTATTCCTGAAAGTATGGATGTGAAGGGGGAATCCGCGAAGAGGAAGGACTCTGAGAGTGAAGTGTCCGCGGGTGAAGTCCAAAGGGTGAGGGAAGAAGCAAAGGAAAGTAGGAAGAGCAAGATCAAGAAGAAGAAGAAAAAGACTGGGTCTTGATGATGGGAAAAATCTACATATTAATTGTACTTATGGTGAGTGTTGTATGTGTTAATATTAATGGACTAAGGAATATGGGAAAGTTAGAACAGACAGTGAGTCTACTACAGGCTGATATTTTATGCTTCCAAGAGACACACTGGACTGACAGTATGATGGATGGAGTAAGAAAGAGATGGATGGATTTGATTTATTATAATAATGGTGGGGAGAGGACGTGTGGGGTTGCTATATTAATTAAGAGGGATAGTGTACAGAATATTAGGCAAGTGTATGCGGATAAAGAGGGTAGACTTTTGAGTGTTAAATTTGAATTTCTAAATGTGCAATACACTTTATTGAATGTTTATGCACCTAATAATGAGAGTGACCGAGAAGTATTTTTTAAGGCACTTGAGCAACATTGTGTGGGTAACTGTATATTGGTTGGGGATTTTAACGTTAGATTGACAAAACTGGACACGTCAAGGAGTACTTTGTTGCGCTCTGACATGTCTAGGCGAGTATTGTTGGGGATAATGAAGGATCATTGTCTGAGTGATGTATGGAGGGGAATGCATCCAGGTCAGAGAGTTTTTTCAAGGAGGCAGGTTGTTTTGAAGGTTCTCAGGCAAAGCCGCATAGATTATTGTTTAGCGGCGGAAAATGTTGTGCAATATATACAAAAGATTAGGTATGATTTTAATACATTAAGTGATCATGCCTCTCTTGGTTTCCTGCTGGGTCCTAGTGTGCCTTCTAGAGGGGGTGGTGTATGGTGTTTGAATGCTGAGCTACTAAAAGAAGGAAAATATATTGATATGATTTCTGATTGTATAAATAGAGAAATATTGAGTGATTTTAAAAGTGTTAATATTGGATTGTGGTGGGAGGGTTTAAAAGAGAAGATTAGAGGGTTGAGCATTAAATATGCAAGACGAAGGAATTTTCTTTTAAAGAGGGAGAGGATAGCTTTGAATAAAAGACTAGACATTGAGCTGGGAAAAGTTGATACGGTGGAGGGTTATGATATGGCAGGTTTTATGGAAGCTCAGGCTGCGGTACATAACTTTGAAAAGAGTGCATGTATGGGGGCAATAGTAAGGAGTAGAGTACAGTATGCCATAGAAGGAGAGGAATGTACATCCTTCTTTTTAGGGTTAGAAAAGAAGAAGCAGGCTAGAAACTATATTACAGAAATCGAGAATGAGAGGGGGGAGACAGTGAATGATCTGGTGGGGATTTTAGATACAATAGAATGTTTTTATAGTAATCTTTTTAAAAAAGAATGCAATGATCAAGGATGTATAGAAGAGGTGTTGAGCTATGTAGATGCCAGAATATCAGAGGATGAAAGACTCATGTGTGACACAGACTTGGCGGTCACAGAGATACGGGAGGCGATTTTGTCTGCTCATAGAAATAAGAGCCCTGGCTCTGATGGGCTGACAAGTGAGTTTTACAAAACATTTGTGGATATACTGGCACCTGTTTTATTAGATGTGTACAAATATATGGAGCAATCTCAGGAAGTCTCGGAGTCGATGGCGACTGGCTTAATAACTATAATATATAAAAACAAGGGAAGTAGGAAAAGATTAGAAAATTTTAGGCCATTATCTATTTTAAATGTAGATTATAAGATCTTAACTAAGGTGCTGGCTAACAGAATTAATAAAGTAATGGGAAGTATTATTTCAGAGACACAGGCTTACAGTGTTCCTGGTAGAGAAATAGCAGACATTATTTGCACTTTAAGGGATGTCATAAGACATATGAAGGGTGAGGGAGGTGTAGTATTGAGCATTGATTTAAATAAAGCTTTTGATAGAGTAGAACATTCATTTCTAATGCAGACGCTTAAAACTTTTGGATTTGGGAGCAGAATGGTGGCCTGGATACAGCTGCTATACGGTGCTGCAGTAAGTAGAGTAAAATGTAACGGGTTACTTACTGATGCTTTCCCATTGGAGAGGTCGGTGAGGCAAGGATGTCCATTGTCTGCGGCCTTATATTGTATGTCGGTTGAGCCTCTGGTGGCTCTCCTTAAAGCAGACCACCAGATCCGAGGCGTTTCTATTCCAGGGGGTGGAGTCAGCATTGTGCAGCAATATGCAGATGACACTACAATTACTGTTAGAGATGTGGAAAGTGTAAATAGAGTGATGGAGTGTTTTGAGCTCTTTGGGAAAGCATCAGGTGCTAAGATTAATGTAGAAAAGACTGAGGTTTTGTATGTGGGGCTAGTGAATGATAATGGGTGTAGGTATCATTTTAAAAGAGCTAATGGCTATTTTAAAGCGTTGGGAGTTATTTTGGGTATTGATGAAAAGGAGGCATGTGATAGGACTTGGGCAGGTGTATTGAATAAAATCAAACAAACTCTGGCATTTTGGAGATGGAGGAATTTAAAATTGAAAGGAAAGGTAGTGGTAACAAATTCTTTACTAATATCTAAATGTGTATATGTCATGGATGTGCTTCAGATGCCTGAGTGGGTTTTAAAAGAACTTAATTCTATTGTTTCTAACTTCTTGTGGGATGGCAAAGGGGCTAGAATATCTAGGTCTACACTTGCTGCAGAGTATAAAGATGGGGGTCTAAAATTAGTGGACATAGACGTGAAAAGAAAAGCATTAAGAATTAAAATTATACAGAAGTATTTATATGGGGAGGAAGAATATGGGTGGAAGAGGTTCTTTAGGAATTATTTGTATAATAATGGTGGATGTGAAGAGAGTGGGTTATTAATGATATGGAAAAAGCCTATGTATGAACAAGTTCCTCTGTTTTATCAGGAAGTGTTACGTGCATGGGGAGAATTTCTTCCTCGTGTAAAATATGTGTGTGAACATAAGGATATAATACTGAATCAACCTGTGTTTTTAAATCCCAAAATTATGTTCAATGATGAAGTGTTGTATAATCCCCTTTTTATGAGGGCTGGACTGAGACTTATTAAAGACTTTGTATATGAAGTTATTCCTGGGTTTCTAAGAGACCAGGCCATTTATGACAATGTGAAGGATGTGGATGATACAGTTTGGAAAGGTACTATATTGAATGGTTTTGAACGGGTGAAAAGTAGCATTCCAGCAGAATGGGTTTCTGTCATTAATGGAGATGGAATTTGGGAAGATTTATATGTATTACCGAATTTATATATTGACAATGGGGATAAATGGAAAACATTGTCTAGTGTCAGAACAAATGTTTTTTATAAACAATTACTGGTTACTGACAGGCCTGCTGCTGAGAAGAGGTGGGTAGAACTGTTTCCGAAGATGGATCGAAAAGTATTATGGAAAAACTTATACTTACATGGGAATAAATTGGAATGTGAAAATAACGATTTTAAAATAAGACATAATCGGATATACACAAAAGTAGTGCTGCATCAAATAAATAAAGAAATAAAAAGAGAATGTGATATATGTGGTAAGGCACCAGAAAATTTATTACACTTATTTGTAGAATGCGAGGATTTAAAAGATATGTTTTGTAAAGTAAAGGAAATAATATGTAAAAACTGGGGGAGTGGTTTGTTGGAAAATAATGCGTGGGAGGAATTGGTTTTATTTGGAGTGGGAGATGAATGTAAAGGGGTTAATGTGAGGTTGTTGAATATTGTATTGAGTTTTGTTAGGTATGCTATTTTTTGTGGGAGGAATTATGCTTATTTTGAAGGGAGGAGGGTAAGGGTGTGGGGTATTTTTGTAGCTTTGTTTAAGAAGCACATCGATATGTTTTATAGTTATGGATTGGAAGATTTTGATGAACTTTTTGTAGAGGGGAGTGGGTTAATTGCAAGGGGGGATGGTGGAGGAATCACTTATAATTTTTGAAAGAAATATTTTGATATTTTCTAATGTTTATTTTTATTTGACAGGGAGATGCTTTTAAATCTGCCTATTTAATATGTGGAATTTGTTATGTCTTAGTCATGTCTGGTTTTTGTATACTAGTTTTTTGTTTTTTATTTCTTTGGGTTCTTTGATTTGATAGGGGGTGAATTGTTCGCCTGCCTATGGTAGAATAGTTTCTAGTGTATGGTTTTTTGTATATAACACTGTACATGGTATAATATAAGTGTATTTGATGAATATTTTACAATAAAAAAATAAAAATAAAAAAAAATACGCCTGATCTCGTCTGATCTCGGAAGCTAAGCAGGATTGGTCCTGGTTAATACTTGGATGGGAGACTGCCTGGGAATACCA
>NW_028162288.1:0-92500 GCF_964263955.1 Coregonus lavaretus | reverse complement strand
CCTGAATACGCCCCTTTTTGGAATTTCAGGAAGTGGATGAGCGGCAGGTGTCTGAGTGCTTGAGAGAGGATATCGTTTTTTGGAGGTTTATTTGATTTATAAGTTTGAAAGTTTGTGTGTGATTGTAGTTGATTTTCTTTGAAACTTTTTTGTTATTATCCCCCATCGGCGTGAGCTGTTTGGGGGATATTGATTAAAATAACCGGATGGACAACATGGCGACAACATCAAGAATACAAACGACGACGAGAAAGGACAACAGTGAAATCAGAATTTCAAATGAAGAACTGAAGAAAAGAAAGTATGAGAAGGAACTGACGGTGAACGTGGAAATAATTGGAGAAGGGAAAATAACAACGATGGAATTGCCGAGAGGAATAAGGGAAGTTTGTGGAACAATACTTGGATGTAGAATGAGAGACGGAAATAAGTATGAAATAACAATGTCTCATGTAAAGGGAAAAGAAAGACTAATGGACGGGCTAAAGATAAAGAACTGTCAAATCATGGCTAAAGAGCTAGGGAACGATGAGCTTGTGGTGTCCTTTTTGAACTTGCCTGCATACATTACAGATGGGGAGATATATGAGAAACTAAGAGGCTGGAAAGTGAAGGCGACCACGCCAATCAAGAGGAGGATGTGGCCAGGAACAGACATTGTAGACGGGACGAGATTTTGCAAGGTGAAGTTCACAGACAATGTGCAATCCTTGCCATATTCCACCAAATTTAACACTGTCGAGGGATTTGAATATTTTCGTGTAATCTATGACAATCAAGTGAAGGTATGTAGACTATGTATTCAGCCGGGGCACATACTTAAGGAATGTCCAGAATTCACTTGCCATAAATGTAGTGAACAAGGGCATTATGCCAGAGAATGTTTGAACATAGGTAATGTGTGTGAAATGTGTGACAGACCGAAAGTTAGATGTAGCTGTAAGAAGGGAAAAGATCACTTACTTTTGCAAACAATGGACCTCACTTCTGAGGAAGAGGAGGGGAGTGTGTTTATGGAGGGAGAAAAAGAGAGTGACATGGGGAGTGTGACTTCAGAGACAGTGGCAGATATGCCTGAAGAGACTGTAATGTCTTCTGGCAAAACAAGAGACGCAGTTTTGGTCTCTGCTGCTGACAAGGTGGAACAGCAGCACATGATGGGTGAAATACATACACAGGTAGAGATGGTGCAAGGTGCTTCTCATGTGCCTGAGCCAGTTTCAAGCGTGTGTAAAAATGACACCAAAGAGCGAGCTGGGTCCACTGAAGTCACTGGCACTGTTAAAGCGCACTTTTCAAAAGGCTTCCCTGCCGCTCCAAATCAGGAGGCGGAGGATGAAATAGATAGTGAGGATCATCAGTTGTTTGCAAAAAATAAAAGTTCATTGTCGAAAACTAGGGAGATGATGGGATTTGGAAAAAAGAAAAAGTAGGTTTTGAAAGGACTTGTTTTGCTCTGATTATACCTCTGCACACATTACTAATGATTACAGTCGCATCCCTAAATGGTAACAGTTTGAGAAACATGAGCAAATTTGAGCAGGTTTTAGTGTCTGTTAAGGCAGACATGTTGTGTTTTCAAGAGACCAATTGGACAGATTCCAAAATACAGGAGATTAAGAGTAAATGGTCTGATTTAATTTTTTGTAGTCATGGAAGTGATAAAACATGTGGTGTGGCTATTTTGATAAAAAACGATGTGGTTCAAAATGTAAAACAAATATATGCTGACAATGATGGCAGACTTATTGCAATTGAATTTGAAGTGCAAAATGTAGTTTTTCGTTTAATCAATGTTTATGCTTCAAACATTGAATCTGAAAGGAGAGAAATGTTTCACAACTTAAAAACACTGTGCTCAGAAAACGGTATATTGATAGGAGACTTTAATGTGAGGTGTAGTAGAATGGATGCCTCTAGTTGTGCTAGATTCAGATATGACTCTTCTAGAAATGCATTATGGAAACTTATGAATGAGGAGAATCTAGTAGATATATGGAGGGCTGAAAATCCAAACAGAAGAGTGTTTTCTAGAAGGCAGGTGGTGCTAAAGGAATTAAAACAAAGCAGAATTGATTTATGTCTAGCAAAACAAGAATTGGTGCAGCATGTTAAGAAGATGTCATATAACTTTACAGCATATAGTGATCACGCAGTAATGTCATTTCAAATGGGTTTTGGTGTGGAGAGGAGAGGGGGAGGTGTCTGGTGTTTAAATGCCAGTCTGTTAAAGGAGGAAGGATATAGAAATGAAATTGTTGAATGTATTAATGATGAAATGTCTAATGTACTGTTAAAAGAGAATGTGTGTTTATGGTGGGAGGAAGTGAAAGGAAAAGTAAAAAACAGGAGTATTAGGTATGCTAGAAATCACAACCGGTTAGATAAGCAGAAAGAAACAATGCTTAGAAATAGGATGTTTCATGAACTTGAAAAGGCTGATACTGATCCAGACTATGATGTTGTGAATTATTTGAAAATCCATGCAGAGCTGGGTCGTTATGAAAAAAAGAAATGTTTGGGTGCTATTGTTAGGAGTAGGGCACAGTACGCTTTGGAGGGAGAGAAATGTACATCCTTTTTTTTGGGGCTTGAAAAAAGAAAACAAACTAAGAGTTACATTGTAGAGTTGGAAGATGAAAAAGGTGTAAAGGTAAACGATTTTGTTGAGATCTTAGATACAGTTGAATCCTTTTACAGAAATCTTTACAAAAAGAATGATGTAGATAAAGTATGTGTTGAAAAAGTGCTGGATACAATTAGTGCCAAAGTATCTCAGGTAGATAGAATGATGTGTGATGAAGAGATTTCGATTATGGAAATCAAGGAAGCAATTGTTAACACTCAAGGCAATAAAAGTCCGGGTTTGGATGGTTTAACTAATGAGTTCTACAAAGTCTTTGTAGATATTTTGGCACCCATTTTAGGGAAGGTGTTTCATTATATGGAAGAGAATAAGGAAATCCCTGAGTCTATGTCAACTGGTATGTTAACGATTTTATTCAAGAATAGGGGCAGTAGATTCAAGTTAGAAAATTATAGGCCTATTAGTCTTCTAAATTCCGATTATAAGATATTGACTAAAGTGTTAGCGAATAGGATGAAAAAGGTGATTGGGAGTATTATTGCATCAACACAAGCCTACGGTATACCTGGAAGAGATGTTGCAGATGTAATTTGTACAATTAGAGATGTTGTTAATCAAATGAAAAATGAGGGCGGTATAGTATTAAGTTTGGATTTTAACAAAGCCTTTGATAGAGTGGAGCATAGCTTCCTATTACAGACTATGGAGAGGTTTGGTTTTGGGCCAAAGTTTGTAGCTTGGATCAACCTGTTGTACAGCGGGGCTAAAAGTTGTGTCAAATGTAACGGAGTGGTAACAGATAATTTTCCTGTAGAGAGGTCAGTAAGGCAGGGCTGTCCTTTGTCAGCTCTGTTGTACAGTATTTCTACAGAACCGTTAGCTACTTTAATAAATAGTAATAAAGAGGTAAGGGGTGTCGGAATCCCAGGTGGTGGTATCAGTGTTGTACATCAGTATGCTGATGACACTACTTGCACTGTGAAAGATATAGGAAGCATTGGAAGCATTATGAGAATCATAGATATATATGGTAAGGCATCGGGCGCTAAAGTTAATATAGAGAAGACTGAAATAATGTTTGTTGGGGATATCGATGCAAATAAGTGTGAGATTCCATTCAAGATAGCAAGGGATTTTATTAAAGTGCTGGGAGTAAACATTGGTGTAAAGGAGAAAGAGGCAAAAGATATAACTTGGACTGGGATCCTTAATAAAGTCAAGCTAACGTTAAATTTCTGGAAAAATAGAAAATTAAGGTTAAAAGGTAAAGTAATTGTTGCAAATGCTTTGGTATTATCTAAATTTGTGTATGTTTTGGGAGTCCTGGACATGCCTGAGTGGGTGCTAAATGAATTAAATAAGGTGGTGTCTAATTTCATATGGGATGGTAAAGGTGTTAGAATATCTCAGAAAACATTGATAGCTGACTATGTGGATGGAGGTTTAACACTTGTAGATTTAGATGTCAAAAGAAAAGCTATTAGGATAAAAACAGTAAAGAAATATTTGTATGACAGTGAAGATTATGGCTGGAAACACTTCTTTAAGGTCTACTTAGAGGAGAGTGGTGGATGTGGAGATAATGGTTTATTGATGGGGCTTAAAAGGAAAATGTTTGAAAAGGTACCAGATTTTTATAAAGAGGTGCTAAATGCATGGGCAGAGTGTTGCCTAATGTATATTATGAATGTGGTCATATTGACCTGATTATGAATCAACCTATATTTCTGAATGAGAAAATCAAGAACAAAGAACAAGTTTTGTATAATAAAGTATTTAGGAGTGCAGGTCTACGACAAATAAAAGATTATACCTATGAGGTAATTCCAGGGTTTTTACCTGAAAAAGCTATTTTTGATATTATCAAGGAATGGGATGAAGAGGTGGGAAGGGGAACAGTGAATAATATGTATGACAAGATAAAGAATAGCATACCAAGCGCATGGGTGGATTTAATAAATAGTGAGGTTGAAAGAGAAAATCTGTTTGTATTTCCTAATTTGTTCATTGGTAGCAGTGAGAAGAAAGTACATTTATCTACTATACCAGTGAAAATATTGTATAGAATAATGGTAGGAAAATGTTATAGAAGGCCGGCTGCTGAAAAATTTTGGAAAACAGTTTTTCCAGAATTGGATGAAAAAAAGATATGGGAAAATTTAAATGTAAAATATAATAGTAAGGAGTGTGAAAATAATGATTTTAAGTTAAGACACAATAGAATATTTACAAAGGTGGTGTTACATCAAATTAATTGTGAAGTAAAAAGGGAATGCGATATATGTGGATGTTTCCCAGAAACGCTTATGCATTTGTTTATAGAATGTGAGGAATTAAAAGATATGTTTTGTAAAGTTAAGGAAATGTTAAGTAAAAACTGGGGGATTGATTTCTTGAAAAAGTATGTGTGGGAGGAACTTGTGTTATTTGGAGTGTCTGGTAAATGTGATGGCGTTAATGTGTGCTTGTTGAATATTGTTTTGAGTTTTGTGAGGTATGCTATTTTTTGTAGGAGGAATTATGGTTTTTTTGACAGGAAGAGGGTGAAGGTGTGGGGTATTTTTATATCACTGTTTAGTAAACACATGGATATGTTGTTTAATTATGGGATGGAAGATTTTGATGAACATTTTGTTGAGGGGTGTGGGTTGATTGCAAAGGTGGATGGTGGAGGAATCACTTATAATTTTTGAAAGAATTATTTTGAATATTTTCTTTGTTTATTTTTATTTGATAGGGGGTGGCTTTTATCTGCCAATTTTGTGGGTGGAATGTGTTATGTCTTAGTCATGTCTGGTTTTTTTTTGTATAATAGTTTTTTTTGTATTTTTATTTCTTTGGGTTCTTTGATTTGATAGGGGGTGAATTGTTCACCTGCCTATGTTAGGATAGTGTCTTCTGTATTGTTCATTTGTACTGTAAATATTGTAAAAAATTGAATTTTTTGATAAAAAAAAATAGAAAATAAAAATAAAAAATAAAAAATAAAATACACCCGCTCTCGTCTGATCTCGGAAACTAAGCAGGGTTGGGCCTGGTTAGTACTTAGATGGGAGACCTCCTGGGAATACCAGATGCTGTAAGCTTTTTGTTCCACTAGATAGTATTATTGTGTCATGGAGCAACTGCCTTTTATTTATCACCCTAATAATATCATGTATTTTTATTGGACTAAATGCAGTTTGTATGTGCTGCCCTGCCCTGCCCTGCCCTGATCAAATTAAATAATAGACAGTGCGTTTCCCTCAAAATATAGACAGTACATTCAGCCTTTGTTTTTAGTCGGTTCATTAAGTTGCATGGAAATACGAATCACTGATACATTTTGTTCATGTCTTTATATAGTGTACCAAGAGTTACTTCTGTCTTATGGCCATACCAGCCTGAATACGCCTGATCTCGTCAGATCTCGGAAGATAAGCAGGATCGGGCCTGGTTAGTACTTGGATGGGAGACTGCCTGGGAATTCCAGGTGCTGTAAGCTTCTTGTTCCACTAGAGAGTGCTCTTGTGTCATGGAGCAACTGCCATTTATTTATCACCCTAATAATATCATGTATTTTTATTGGACTAAATGCAGTTTGTATGTGCTGCACTGCCCTGCCCTGATCAAATTAAATAATAGACAGTGCGTTTCCCTCAAAATATAGGCAGTACATTCAGCCTTTGTTTTTAGTCGGTTCATGAAGTTGCATGGAAATACTAATCACTGATACATTTTGTTCATGTCTATATATAGTGTACCAAGATTTGTTCTCAAGCTTACGGCCATACCAGCCTGAATATAACCGATCTCGTCTGATCTCAGATGCTAAATAGAGTCAGGCCTGAATAGTACTTGGATGGGAGACCGCCTGGGAATACCAGTTGCTGTAAGCTTCTTGTTCCACTAGAGAGTACTCTTGTGTCATGGAGCAACTGCCTTTTATTTATCACCCTAATAATATCATGTATTTTTATTGGACTAAATGCAGTTTGTGTGTGCTGCCCTGCCCTGCCCTGATCAATTTAAATAATACACAGTGCGTTTCCCTCAAAATATAGGCAGTACATTCAGCCTTTGTTTTTAGTCGGTTCATTAAGTTGCACGGAAATACGAATCACTGATACATTTTGTTAATGTCTTTATATAGTGTACCAAGAGTTGTTCCCTCGCTAACAGCCATACCAGCCTGAATATGCTTGATCTCGTCCGATCTCGGAAGCTAAGCAAGATCGGGCCTGGTAATTACTTGGATGGGAGATTGCCTTGGAATACAAGGTGCTGTAAGCTATTTGTTCCACTAGAGAGTACGCTTGTGTCATGGTGCAACTGCCTTTTATTTATCACCCTAATAATATCATGTATTTTTAATGGACTAAATGCAGTTTGTATGTGTTGCCCTGCCCTGATCAAATTAAATAATAGACAGTGCGTTTTCATCAAAATATATGTGTCATGGAGCAACTGCCTTTTATTTATCACCCTAATAATATCCTGTATTTTTATTGAACTAAATGCAGTTTGTATTTGCTGTCCTAACCAAATCAAATTAAATAATAGACAGTGCGTTTCCCTCAAAATATAGGCAGTACATTCAGCCTTTGTTTTTAGTCGGTTCATTAATTTGCATGGAAATACGAATCACTGATAAATTTTGTTCATGTCTTTATATAGTGTACCAAGAGTTTTTCCTTCGCTTACGGCAATACCATCCTGAATATGCCTGATCTCATCTGATCTCGGAAACTAAGCAGGGTTGGGCCTGGTTAGTACTTGGATGGGAGACCTCCTGGGAATACCAGGTGCTGTAAGCTTTTTGTTCCACTAGATAGTATTCTTGTGTCATGGAGCAACTGCCTTTTATTTATCACCCTAATAATATCATGTATTTTTATTGGACTAAATGCAGTTTGTATGTGCTGCCCTGCCCTGCCCTGATCAATTTAAATAATAGACAGTGCGTTTCCCTCAAAATATATGTGTCATGGTGCAGCTGCCTTTTATTTATCACCCTAATAATATCCTGTATTTGTATTGGACTAAATGCAGTTTGTATGTGCTGTCCTAACCTGATCAAATAAAATAATAGACAGTGCCTTTCCCTCAAAATACATGTGTCATGGAGCAACTGCCTTTTATTTATCACCCTAATAATATCATGTATTTTTATTGGACTAAATGCAGTTTGTATGTGCTGTCCTAACCTGATCAAATAAAAAAATAGACAGTGCGTTTCCCTCAAAATATAGGCAGTACATTCAGCCTTTGTTTTTAGTCGGTTCATTAAGTTGCATGGAAATACGAATCGCTGATACATTATGTTCATGTCTTTATATAGTGTACCATAGTTGTTCCTGTGCTTACGGCCATACCAGCCAGAATATGCCTGATCTCGTCTGATCTTGGAAGTTAAGCAGGATCGGGCCTGGTTAGTACTTGGATGGGAGACCGCCTGGGAATACCAGGTGCTGTAAACTTTTTGTTCCACTAGAGAGTACCCTTGTGTCATGGAGCAACTGCCTTTTATTTATCACCCTAATAATATCCTGTATTTTTATTGGACTAAATGCAGTTTGTATGTGCTGTCCTAACCTGATCAAATAAAAAAATAGACAGTGCGTTTCCCTCAAAATATAGGCAGTACATTCAGCCTTTGTTTTTAGTCGGTTCATTAAGTTGCATGGAAATACGAATCGCTGATCAATTTTGTTCATGTCTTTATATAGTGTACCAAGAGTTATTCTCTTGCTTACGGCCATACCAGCCTGAATATACCCGCTCTCGTCTGATCTCGGAAACTAAGCAGGGTTGGGCCTGGTTAGTACTTAGATGGGAGACCTCCTGGGAATACCAGATGCTGTAAGCTTTTTGTTCCACTAGATAGTATTCTTGTGTCATGGAGCAACTGCCTTTTATTTATCACCCTAATAATATCATGTATTTTTATTGGACTAAATGCAGTTTGTATGTGCTGTCCTAACCTGATCAAATAAAAAAATAGACAGTGCGTTTCCCTCAAAATATAGGCAGTACATTCAGCCTTTGTTTTTAGTCGGTTCATTAAGTTGCATGGAAATACGAATCACTGATCAATTTTGTTCATGTCTTTATATAGTGTACCAAGAGTTGTTCCTGTGCTTACGGCCATACCAGCCAGAATATGCCTGATCTCGTCTGATCTCGGAAGTTAAGCAGGATCGGGCCTGGTTAGTACTTGGATGGGAGACCGCCTGGGAATACCAGGTGCTGTAAACTTTTTGTTCCACTAGAGAGTACCCTTGTGTCATGGAGCAACTGCCTTTTATTTATCACCCTAATAATATCATGTATTTTTATTGGACTAAATGCAGTTTGTATGTGCTGCCCTGCCCTGAATTATTTAAATAATAGACAGTGCGTTTCCCTCAAAATACATGTATCATGGAGCAACTGCCTTTTATTTATCACCCTAATAATATCCTGTATTTTTATTGGACTAAATGCAGTTTGTATGTGCTGCCCTGCACTGGTCAAATTAAATAATAGACAAAGCGTTTCCCTCAAAATATAGGCAGTACATTCAGCCTTTGTTTTTAGTCGGTTCATTAAGTTGCACAGAAATTCGAATCACTGGTAAATTTTGTTCATGTCTTTATATAGTGTACCAAGAGTTGTTCCTGCGCTAACGGCCATACCATCCTGAATATGCCTGATCTCGTCTGATCTCGGAAGCTAAGCAGGATTGGGCCTGGTTAGTACTTGGATGGGAGACCGCCTGGGAACTGCCTTGGAATACCAGGTGCTGTAAGCTTCTTGTTCCACTGGAGAGTACTCTTGTGTCATGGAGCAACTGCCTTTTATATATCACCCTAATAATATCATGTAATTTTATTGGACTAAATGCAGTTTGTATGTGCTGCCCTGCCCTGCCCTGATCAATTTAAATAATAGACAAAGCGTTTCCCTCAAAATATAGGCAGTACATTCAGCCTTTGTTTTTAGTCGGTTCATTAAGTTGCACGGAAATTCGAATCACTGGTAAATTTTGTTCATGTCTTTATATAGTGTACCAAGAGTTGTTCACTCGCTTACGGCCATACCAGCCTGAATACACCCATCCTGATTGGAGAAGCGACGACAGGTGCGAGTTTTGAGCTGTGAGTGAGTGTTTGCTGAAGAGTGTTTGCGCGAGAGCTATTTTTGTTAATTATTTCGATTGCGAAATATATTTTTTGTTTGTTCTGGCAGTTGAATAGTTTTAAGTTTGGTTAATCTTCCCCCCTTGCAGTTTTGCTGCTTGGGGGGAGGGTTTTTTTTCTTTTCGGATTCTTTTTTTGAATCACTATGACGGACAACATGGAAATGACAAACGGAATGGACAAAGACAACGAAAGGGCGCAACGGAAGAAAAATGAAGATAAAGAAGGAATGAAATATGGCAAAGAATACACGGTGGCAATTGAGTTGGTAGGAGAAGACAAAGTGACGACAATGGAACTACTACGAGCAATTAAGGAGGGGTGTGGAGAGGTGGTGGGATCCCGAATGAAAGGAGAAAAAAAGTATGAAGTTACGATGAGAAACGGAAAAGGAAAAGAACGTTTAATGGATGGAATATGGATAAAGGACACCAGGATTTTGGCGAGAGAGATGTTAATGTGAAGGAATTGGTGGTGTCTTTTATGAATCTCCCAGTATATGTAGAAGATGGTGTGATACTGGGTAAGCTGAGTAGCTGGGGAGTGGAAGCCGTTTCGGAGATAAGGAGGAGAGTTTGGCCAGGAACGGAGGTGGTTGATGGGACACGTTTTTGCAAAGTCAAGTTCACAGAAAAAGTGACATCATTGCCTTACTCTACAAGAATTGAGACGTTGGAGGGAGCAGAATATTTTAGGGTCCTTCATGACAAACAGGTCAGAGTGTGTCGGTTGTGTATTCAACCCGGGCACATAGTTAAAGACTGCCCTGAATTTAAGTGTTTCAAATGTGGCAAGCAAGGACACTATGCGAGAGAATGTGTCGGAGAGAAGGAAAGGAATTTCTGTGGTGGATGCAGAAAGAGATTGGCGGAGTGCAACTGTGGAGAGGTTATGGCTGAAGAGGGGAGTCAAGTACTATTCGAGGAAGCAGGTGTATTGTCGCAAGAAGGAGAAGAAGATGGAGGAGAGGACGTGGTGGAGAGTGGAGAGACGGAGGAAGGAAGAAGGGAGAAGGACCAGAAGATGAATGAAATTGGGAGTAGTATGGACTCAGAAATAAGAAGAGGGAGTTTTCAGGAGGAGGGGGGGAGTGGACTGGGGGGAAGCACGGGGGACTCACAGGTTTTGGGGGATAGCACAGTACTAACAAGTACCTCGGGGGGTGAAGAAATGGAGAGGGGTTCGAGTTTGAGAACAATAACAGAAACGACAACGACGGCTATACATGAGACGGAGATGAACACGGGGAGCACAACGATGACAATACCAGAGACGGAGATGAACATGGGGAGCACAACGGATGAGGGTGACAAGAAGTTGAGTTGGCTGGATAACATGGACTTGGAGGAGATATCGGACACGGATGATGGAGAAAAGAGTGAAAGAACGAGGGAAGGATACAGGAAGAGGAAAGCGGGGGGAAGAGGGAGAGGGAAAGGGGGGAAGAGGAAAGAAACTGGATAACAGGTAGAGGATAATGAAATTATATTTTACTATTTTATTATTTATTAGAATGGTAAATATAATGTCAATAAATGCAAATGGATTGAGAACTATGGGAAAATTTAATAGAATAGTACAAATGAAGAATTCAGATATTTTATGTATTCAAGAGACGCACTGGGATAATGCATGTGTTTTAGGAGTTAAAAAAAATATGGAGGGATTTTATTTATGTTAACAATGGCAGGGGAAATTCAAGTGGGGTTGCAATTTTATTAAGGAAGGATGTAGTAGAAAATGTGAAGAAGATATATAATGATAATAATGGGAGGATTTTAATTTTGGATTTTGAATATATGAATAGGGTTTTTAGGATTATAAATATTTATGCGCCGAATAATGAGATAGAGCGAAATAATTTATTTTTAGAAGTAGGGAAATGGTGTAAGGGTAACTGTATTTTAGTATGGGATTTTAATGTAAAAATGAATAGATTAGATATGAAAAGGGGAGCTATTTTTAGAAATGACGTATCTAGGGGGGTCTTAAGGAAGATTATGTTTGAAAACAGTTTGATTGATATATGGAGGGAGGAGAATCCGAACAAGAGAGGAATTTCTAGAAGGCAGGTGGTTTTAGGGGAGTTGAAACAGACGCGAATAGATCTGGTTTTAGTAAATGAGGGTTTAAGGAATTTTATGAAAGAAATTAAGTATGTTTTTACAGCTTTTAGTGATCATGCGGCGGTGGTATTTTCTTGTGGAGTAAGGACACATACTAAATCTGGTGGGCTGTGGTGTTTAAATAATAGCTTGCTAGAGGAGGAAAATTATATTGAGATGATATCAGAATGTATTGGGGAGGCCAAAAGACAACAGTTAATGGAGGTGAATATGGGGTTGTGGTGGGAGGAGCTGAAAACCAAATGTAAGGAATTGACTATAAAATATGCTGTTAAGAGGAATTATTTTTTGAAAAAGAAGGAGAGGGAACTACGTAAGAAAGTTAAACATGAACTTGAGTGTATAGAAAAGGATGAAGGTCATGGGGTGGAGGATTATTTACTGGCTAAGGATGCACTTGATGAATATGAGAAGAAGAAATGTAATGCGGCGATTGTAAGGAGTAGAGTGCAATATGCGATAGAGGGGGAAAGGTGTACTTCATTTTTCTTGAATTTAGAAAAAAGAAGACAAGAGAAGATTTATATTACGGAGTTAATTAATGATAAAGGGGAAAAGGTTAATGATTTGGTGGGGATTCTGGATACGGTCGAGAGATATTATGAATGCTTATTTAAAAAAGAAGAGGTTAATGATTCCTGTATGGATAAGGTGCTTGAACACGTGGATACTAAGTTAACAGAAGGGGAAAAAAACATGTGTGATGAAGATATGAGTCTAACTGACATTAAGGAGGCCATATTAGATGCTAATTGCAATAGGAGTCCGGGGTCTGATGGCCTAACTGCGGAATTTTATAAATCTTTTGCAGATTTGTTGGCTCCAATTTTAAGAAAACTGTATGAATATATTGAAAAGACTCAAGTGGTGCCAGATTCGCTGGCCACAGGAGTTTTAACCATACTGTATAAAAATAAAGGGAGTCGTGTAAATTTGGATAATTATCGACCGTTGACACTTTTAAATTGTGATTATAAGATCTTAGCCAAGGTCTTAGCTAATAGAGTTAAAAAAGTTATGGGAGGAGTAATAGCAGAGACACAAGGATATAGTGTACCAGGGAGGGATATTTCTGACACAGTGGGAACAATAAGGGATGTGATAAAGCATATGGGGGAGGAAGGGGGGTTTGTGATGAGTTTGGATCTAAATAAGGCTTTTGATAGAGTTGATCATTCCTTTTTACTGCGTACACTTGGGAAATTTGGGTTTGGTGAAAGAATGATAGGTTGGATTAGACTACTGAATGGATATGCAAGGAGCAGAGTAAAATGTAATGGGATTTTAACAGATTATTTTCCTCTGGAGAGATCTGTTAGGCAGGGATGTCCGTTATCAGCTGCTCTTTATAGTTTATCGGTGGAGCCGCTTGCAACAATGATTAAAGCAAACAAATTAATTCGAGGTATACGGATACCGGATGGGGGGGAGAGTGTTATACAGCAATATGCGGATGATACTACATGTACTGTGATAGATGTTGAAAGTGTGAAGAATGTAATGGAGTGTTTTGAGGTATATGGCAAGGCATCAGGGGCAAAACTTAATGTTGAAAAATCTGAAATAATGTATGTGGGGATAGATGAAAAAGTGGACTGTGGATTCCCTTTCAAAAAGGCTGAAGGTTATATAAAGACTTTAGGGGTGGTTTTGGGGGTGGATAAAGAAGGGACGAGAGATGAGACATGGACTGGGGTTTTGAATAAAATAAAACATACTCTATCCTATTGGAAGGCAAGAAAACTGTTCTTGAGGGGGAAGGTGGTGGTGATTAATTCTTTGGTGGCATCCAAATGTATCTATGTTCTAGGTTCGTTGGATATGCCACAATGGGTGTTAAAAGAATTCAATGGTTTGGTTACAGATTTCCTATGGGAGGGGAAGGGGACTAGGATTGCAAGGGCAACTCTTATCTCGGATTTAAAGGATGGGGGGTTGAAATTGGTGGATCTGGATGTGAAGAGAAAAGCAATGAGAATAAAAACTGTGCAAAAATACTTATATGGGGAGGTAGATTATGGATGGAAAAAGGTTTTTTAAACATTGTGAAGAAAGTGGATTATTGATGTCATGGAAGAAGGATATGTTGGAGGGTTTGCCTGAGTTCTATAAAGAGGTGTTCTTGGCATGGGGGGAATTTCTTCCTAAGATTGAGTACACATGTACAAATAAGGACAACATATTTAATCAGCCTGTGTTTTTGAATCCGAAAATAGAGAGTGGTGGGAAGGTACTGTACAACAAAATGTTCATGAAGGCTGGGTTAATATTGGTAAAAGATTTTCTTTATGAGGTTATACCAGGGTTTTTAAGGGGGCAGGCAATTCTGGATACTGTGTGGGAGGTTGATGATACAGTGGAGAGAAAATTAGTATTGCAGATATACGAAAGAATTAAATTATGCATTCCGGGTGAGTGGATAAAAGTGATAAATGGGGAGGGGGAATATGAGGACTTGTATGTGCTGCCAAGTCTCTATGTGGGTAAAGGATCGGGGAAACAAGTTTTATCAAAAGTAACACAGAAAAGATTGTACAAGTGTATGTTGAAGTCTGTGTGTGTGAGGCCTGCGGCTGAGAGGATGTGGAGAAAAATGTTTATTGATTTGGATGTTTCTTTGATGTGGGAGAATTTGGTTTTGTTTGGGAATAAACGAAATTGTGAGAACATGGATTTTATGATACGGCATAATCGTATATACACAAATATTATTTTACATCAGATAAACCGCGATGTACGGCGGGAATGTGATGTGTGTATGATGAAGCCAGAGTATTTGTTGCATTTATTTGTTGAATGTCCAAGTCTGACAGGTTTTTTTAAGGAAGTAAAAATTTTGTTGTGGAGGCACTGGAGAAAAGAGTTTTTAGAAAGTTTTGTATGGGATAGGTTAATATTATTTGGAGTAATGGGGAAATGTTTGGGTGTGAATGTGTACCTGTTGAATATTGTTTTGAGTTTTGTGAGGTATGCAATTTACTGTAGAAGGAATATGAAACATTTTGAAGGGAAAAAGGTGAATGTCTGGGTAATCTTTAAAGCAGGTTTAAGAAAGCAGATGGAATTAATGTATAATGCAAAACTAGAGAAATTTGAAAGTATGTTTATAAAGGGGAGTACTTTAGTGTCTATGGAGGAGGGAGGAGGGGGAGTTAGGGTTAACTTCTGAAATGGAGTATGTCTAATGTCTATATAAGATTATGTATTTTATGTTGATTAGTGAATAAGGATGGTGTAATTATGGGATGGAAGATTTTGATGAACATTTTGTTGAGGGGTGTGGGTTGTTTGCAAAGGTGGATGGTGGAGGAATCACTTATAATTTTTGAAAGAATTATTTTGAATATTTTCTTTGTTTATTTTTATTTGATAGGGGGTGGCTTTTATCTGCCTATTTTGTGGGTGGAATTTGTTATGTCTTAGTCATGTCTGAGTTTTTTTTGTATTTTTATTTCTTTGGGTTCTTTGATTTGATAGGGGGTGAATTGTTCACCTGCCTATGTTAGGATAGTGTCTTCTGTATTGTTCATTGTAATATTGTACTGTAAATATTGTAAAAAATTGAATTTTTTGATAATAAAAAGAGAAAAAAAAAAATACACCCGATCTCGTCTGATCTCGGAAGCTAAGCAGGATTGGGCCTGGTTAGTACTTAGATGGGAGACAGCCTGGCAATACCATGTGCTGTAAGCTTTTTGTTCCACTAGAGAGTGCTCTTGTGTCATGGAGCAACTGCCTTTTATTTATCACCCTAATAATATCATGTATTTTTAAAGGACTAAATGCAGTTTGTATGTGCTGCCCTGCCCTGCCCTGCCCTGATCAATTTAAATAATGGACAGTGCGTTTCCCTCAAAATATATATGTCATGGAGCAACTGCCTTTTATTTATCACCCTAATAATATCATGTATTTTTATTGGACTAAATGCAGTTTGTATGTGCTGCCCTGGTCAAATTATATAATAGACAAAGCGTTCCCCTCAAAATATAGGCATTACATTCAGCCTTTGTTTTTAGTCGGTTCATTAAGTTGCACGGAAATTCGAATTACTGGTACATTTTGTTCATTTCTTTATATAGTGTACCAAGAGTTGTTCACTCGCTTACGGCCATACCAGCCTGAATACACCCGATCTCGTCTGATCTCGGAAACTAAGCAGGATTGGGCCTGGTTAGTACTTTGATGGGAGACCGCCAGGGAATACCATGTGCTGTAAACTTTTTGTTCCGCTAGAGAGTGCTCTTGTGTCATGGAGCAACTGCCTTTTATTTATCACCATAATAATATCATGTATTTTTATTGGACTAAATGCAGTTTGTATGTGCTGCCCTGCCCTGCCCTGATCAAATTAAATAATAGACAGTGCGTTTCTCTCAAAATATATGTGTCATGGAGCAACTGCCTTTTATTTATCACCCTAATAATATCATGTATTTTTATTGGACTAAATGCAGTTTGTATGTGGTGACCTGCCCTGCCCTGATCAATTTAAATAATAGACAGTGCGTTTTCCTCAAAATATATGTGTCATGGAGCAACTGCCTTTTATTTATCACCCTAATAATATCATGTATTTTTATTGGACTAAATGCAGTTTGTATGTGCTGCCCTGCCCTGCCCTGGTCAAATTAAATAATAGACAAAGCGTTTCCCTCAAAATATAGGCAGTACATTCAGCCTTTGTTTTTAGTCGGTTCATTAAGTTGCACGGAAATTCGAATCACTGGTAAATTTTGTTCATGTCTTCATATAGTGTACCAAGAGTTGGTCACTCGCTTATGGCCATACCAGCCTGAATATGCCCGATCTCGTCTGATCTCGGAAGATAAGCAGGATTGGGCCTGGTTAGTACTTGGATGGGAGACCGCCTGGGAATACCAGGTGCTGTAAGCTTTTTGTTCCACTAGAGAGTGCTCTTGTGTCATGGAGCAACTGCCTTTTATTTATCACCCTAATAATATCCTGTATTTCTATTGGACTAAATGCAGTTTGTATGTGCTGTCCTAACCTGATCAAATTAAATAATAGACAGTGCGTTTCCCTGAAAATATAAGCAGTACATTCAGCCTTTGTTTTTAGTCTGTTCATTAAGTTTCATGGAAATACGAATCACTGATACATTTTGTTCATTTCTTTATATAGTGTACCAAGAGTTGTTCCTGCGCTTATGGCCATACCATCCTGAATATGCCTGATCTCGTCCGATCTCGGAAGCTAAGCAGGATTGGGCCTGGATAGTACTTGTATGGGAGACTGCCTGGGAATACCAGGTGCTGTAAGATTTTGGTTCCACTAGAGAGTGCTCTTGTGTCATGGAGCAACTGCCTTTTATTTATCACCCTAATAATATCATGTATTTTTATTGGACTAAATGCAGTTTGTATGTGCTGCCCTGCCCTGCCCTGCCCTGATCAATTTAAATAATGGACAGTGCGTTTCCCTCAAAATATATATGTCATGGAGCAACTGCCTTTTATTTATCACCCTAATAATATCATGTATTTTTATTGGACTAAATGCAGTTTGTATGTGCTGCCCTGGTCAAATTATATAATAGACAAAGCGTTCCCCTCAAAATATAGGCATTACATTCAGCCTTTGTTTTTAGTCGGTTCATTAAGTTGCACGGAAATTCGAATCACTGGTAAATTTTGTTAATTTCTTTATATAGTGTACCAAGAGTTGTTCACTCGCTTACGGCCATACCAGCCTGAATACACCCGATCTCGTCTGATCTCGGAAACTAAGCAGGATTGGGGCTGGTTAGTACTTGGATGGGAGAACCCCTGGGAATACCATGTGCTGTAAGCTTTTTGTTCCACTAGAGAGTGCTCTTGTGTCATGGAGAAACTGCCTTTTATTTATCACCCTAATAATATCATGTATTTTTATTGGACTAAATGCAGTTTGTATGTGCTGCCCTGCCCTGCCCTGATCAATTTAAATAATGGACAGTGCGTTTGCCTCAAAATATATGTGTCATGGAGCAACTGCCTTTTATTTATCACCCTAATAATATCATGTATTTTTATTGGACTAAATGCAGTTTGTATGTGCTGCCCTGGTCAAATTATATAATAGACAAAGTGTTCCCCTCAAAATATAGGCATTACATTTAGCCTTTGTTTTTAGTCGGTTCATTAAGTTGCACGGAAATTCGAAACACTGGTAAATTTTGTTCATTTCTTTATATAGTGTACCAAGAGTTGTTCACTCGCTTACGGCCATACCAGCCTGAATACGCCCATCCTGATTGGAGAAGTGACGACAGGTGCGAGGTTTGAGCTGTGAGTGAGTGTTTGCTGAAGAGTGTTTGTGAGAGAGCTATTTTTGTTAATTAATTGGATTTCGAAAGATATTTTTTGTTTTAGTTTTTCCCCCTTGCAGTTTTTCTGCTTGGGGGAGAGTTTTTTTGAAGCACTATGACGGACAACATGGAAACGACAAACGGAATGGACAAAGACAATGAAAGGGCGAAACGGAAGAAAAATGAAGATAAAGAAGGAAGGAAATATGGCAAAGAATACACGGTGGCAATTGAGTTGGAAGGAGATGACAAGGTGACGACAATGGAACTACTACGAGCAATTAAGGAGGCGTGTGGAGAGGTGGTGGGATGCCGAATGAAAGGAGAAAAGAAGTATGAAATTACGATGAGAAATGGAAAAGGAAAAGAACGTTTAATGGATGGAATACGGATAAAGGACACCAGGATTGTGGCGAGAGATGTTAATGTGAAGGAATTGGTGGTGTCTTTTATGAATCTCCCAGTATATGTAGAAGATAGTGAGATACTGGACAAGCTGATTAGATGGGGAGTGGAAGCCGTTTCGGAGATAAGGAGGAGAGTTTGGCCAGGAACGGAGGTGGCTGATGGGACACGATTCTGCAAAGTCAAGTTCACAGAAAAAGTGACATCATTGCCTTACTCTACAAGAATTGAGACGTTGGAGGGAGCAGAATATTTTAGGGTCCTTCATGACAATCAGGTCAGAGTGTGTCGGTTGTGTATTCAACCCGGGCACATAGTTAAAGACTGCCCTGAATTTAAGTGTTTCAAATGTGGCAAGCAAGGACACTATGTGAGAGAATGTGTTGGAGAGAGGGAAAGGAATTTCTGTGGTGGATGCAGAAAGAGATTGGCGGAGTGCAACTGTGGAGAGGATAAGGCTGAAGAGGGGAGTCAAGCACTATTCGAGGAAGAAGTTGTATTGTCGCAAGAAGGAGAAGAAGATGGAGGAGAGGACGTGGTGGAGAGTGGAGAGACGGAGGAAGGAAGAAGGGAGAAGGACCAGAAGATGAATGAAATTGGGAGTAGTATGGACTCAGAAATAAGAAGAGGGAGTTTTCAGGAGGAGGGGGGGAGTGGACTGGGGGGAAGCACGGGGGACTCACAGGTTTTGGGGGATAGCCCAGTACTAACAAGTACCTCGGGGGGTGAAGAAATGGAGAGAGGTTCGAGTTTGAGAACAATAACAGAAACGACAACGACGGCTATAAATGAGACGGAGATGAACACGGGGAGCACAACGATGACAATACCAGAGACGGAGATGAACATGGGGAGCACAACGGATGAGGGTGACAAGAAGTTGAGTTGGATGGATAACATGGACTTGGAGGAGATATCGGACACGGACGATGGAGAAAAGATTGAAAGAACGAGGGAAGGATACAGGAAGAGGAAAGCGGGGGGAAGAGGGGGAGAGAAAGGGTGGAAGAGGAAAGAAACTGGATAACAGGTAGAGGATAATGAAATTATATTTTATTATTCTATTATTTATTAGAATGGTAAATATAATGTCAATAAATGCAAATGGGTTGAGAACAATGGGAAAATTTAATAGAATAGTACAAATGAAGAATTCAGATATTTTATGTATTCAAGAGACGCACTGGGATAATGCATGTGTTTTAGAAGTAAAAAAAATATGGAGGGATTTTATTTATGTTAACAATGGCAGGGGAAATTCAAGTGGGGTCGCAATTTTATTAAGGAAGGATGTAGTAGAAAATGTGAAAAAGATATATAATGATAATAATGGGAGGATTTTAATTTTGGATTTTGAATATATGAATAGGGTTTTTAGGATTATAAATATTTATGCGCCGAATAATGAGATAGAGCGAAAGAATTTATTTTTAGAATTAGGGAAATGGTGCAAGGGTAACTGTATTTTAGTAGGGGATTTTAATGTTAAAATGAATAGATTAGATATGAAAAGGGGAGCTATTTTTAGAAATGACGTATCTAGGGGGGTCTTAAGGAAGATTATGTTGGAAAACAGTTTGATTGATATATGGAGGGAGGAGAATCCGAACAAGAGAGGAATTTCTAGAAGGCAGGTGGTTTTAGGGGAGTTGAAACAGACGCGAATAGATCTGGTTTTAGTAAATGAGGGTTTAAGGAATTTTATGAAAGAAATTAAGTATGTTTTTACAGCTTTTAGTGATCATGCGGCGGTGGTATTTTCTTGTGGAGTAAGGGCACATACTAAATCTGGTGGGCTGTGGTGTTTAAATAATAGCTTGCTAGAGGAGGAAAATTATATTGAGATGATATCAGAATGTATTGGGAAGGCCAAAAGACAACAGTTAATGGAGGTGAATATGGGGTTGTGGTGGGAGGAGCTGAAAACCAAATGTAAGGAATTGACTATAAAATATGCTGTTAAGAGGAATTATTTTTTGAAAAAGAAGGAGAGGGAACTACGTAAGAAGGTTAAACATGAACTTGAGTGTATAGAAAAGGATGAAGGTCATGGGGTGGAGGATTATTTACTGGCTAAGGATGCACTTGATGAATATGAGAAGAAGAAATGTAATGCGGCGATTGTAAGGAGTAGAGTGCAATATGCGATAGAGGGGGAAAGGTGTACTTCATTTTTCTTGAATTTAGAAAAAAGAAGACAAGAGAAGATTTATATTACGGAGTTAATTAATGATAAAGGGGAAAAGGTTAATGATTTGGTGGGGATTCTGGATACGGTCGAGAGATATTATGAATGCTTATTTAAAAAAGAAGAGGTTAATGATTCCTGTATGGATAAGGTGCTTGAACACGTGGATACTAAGTTAACAGAAGGGGAAAGAAACATGTGTGATGAAGATATGAGTCTAACTGACATTAAGGAGGCCATATTAGATGCTAATTGCAATAGGAGTCCGGGGTCTGATGGCCTAACTGCGGAATTTTATAAATCTTTTGCAGATTTGTTGGCTCCAATTTTAAGAAAACTGTATGAATATATTGAAAAGACTCAAGTGGTGCCAGATTCGCTGGCCACAGGAGTTTTAACCATACTGTATAAAAATAAAGGGAGTCGTGTAAATTTGGATAATTATAGACCATTGACACTTTTAAATTGTGATTATAAGATCTTAGCCAAGGTCTTAGCTAATAGAGTTAAAAAAGTTATGGGAGGAGTAATAGCAGAGACACAAGGATATAGTGTACCAGGGAGGGATATTTCTGACACAGTGGGAACAATAAGGGATGTGATAAAGCATATGGGGGAGGAAGGGGGGTTTGTGATGAGTTTGGATCTAAATAAGGCTTTTGATAGAGTTGATCATACCTTTTTACTGCGTACACTTGGGAAATTTGGGTTTGGTGAAAGAATGATAGGTTGGATTAGATTATTGAATGGAAATGCAAGGAGCAGAGTAAAATGTAATGGGATTTTAACAGATTCTTTTCCTCTGGAGAGATCTGTTAGGCAGGGATGTCCGTTATCAGCTGCTCTTTATAGTTTATCGGTGGAGCCGCTTGCAGTAATGATTAAAGCAAACAAATTAATTCGAGGTATACGGATACCGGATGGGGGGGAGAGTGTTATACAGCAATATGCGGATGATACTACATGTACTGTGATAGATGTTGAAAGTGTGAAGAATGTAATGGAGTGTTTTGAGGTATATGGCAAGGCATCAGGGGCAAAACTTAATGTTGAAAAATCTGAAATAATGTATGTGGGGATAGATGAAAAAGTGGACTGTGGATTCCCTTTCAAAAAGGCGGAAGGTTATATAAAGACTTTAGGGGTGGTTTTGGGGGTGGATAAAGAAGGGACGAGAGATGAGACATGGACTGGGGTTTTGAATAAAATAAAACAAACTCTATCTTATTGGAAGGCAAGAAAACTGTTCTTGAGGGGGAAGGTGGTGGTGATTAATTCTTTGGTGGCATCCAAATGTATCTATGTTCTAGGTTCGTTGGATATGCCACAATGGGTGTTAAAAGAATTCAATGGTTTGGTTACAGATTTCCTATGGGAGGGGAAGGGGACTAGGATTGCAAGGGCAACTCTTATCTCGGATTTAAAGGATGGGGGGTTGAAATTGGTGGATTTGGATGTGAAGAGAAAAGCAATGAGAATAAAAACTGTGCAAAAATACTTATATGGGGAGGTAGATTATGGATGGAAACGGTTTTTTAAACATTTTTTGTACAGAAGTGGGGGTTGTGAAGAAAGTGGATTATTGATGTCATGGAAGAAGGATATGTTGGAGGGTTTGCCTGAGTTCTATAAAGAGGTGTTCTTGGCATGGGGGGAATTTCTTCCTAAGATTGAGTACACATGTACAAATAAGGACAACATATTTAATCAGCCTGTGTTTTTGAATCCGAAAATAGAGAGTGGGGGGAAGGTGCTGTACAACAAAATGTTCATGAAGGCTGGGTTAATATTGGTAAAAGATTTTCTTTACGAGGTTATACCGGGGTTTTTAAGGGGGCAGGCAATTCTGGATACTGTGTGGGAGTTTGATGATACAGTGGAGAGAAAAGTAGTATTACAGATATACGAAAGAATTAAATTATGCATTCCGGGTGAGTGGATAAAAGTGATAAATGGGGAGGGGGAATATGAGGACTTGTATGTGCTGCCAAGTCTCTATGTGGGTAAAGGATTGGGGAAACAAGTATTATCAAAAGTAACACAGAAAAGATTGTACAAGTGTATGTTGAAGTCTGTGTGTGTGAGGCCTGCGGCTGAGAGGATGTGGAGAAAAATGTTTATTGATTTGGATGTTTCTTTGATGTGGGAGAATTTGGTTTTGTTTGGGAATAAACGAAATTGTGAGAACATGGATTTTATGATACGGCATAATCGTATATACACAAATATTATTTTACATCAGATAAACCGCGATGTAAGGCGGGAATGTGATGTGTGTATGATGAAGCCAGAGTCTTTGTTGCATTTATTTGTTGAATGTCCAAGTCTGACAGGTTTTTTTAAGGAAGTAAAAATTTTGCTGTGGAGGCACTGGAGAAAAGAGTTTTTAGAAAGTTTTGTATGGGATAGGTTAATATTATTTGGAGTAATGGGGAAATGTTTGGGTGTGAATGTGTACCTGTTGAATATTGTTTTGAGTTTTGTGAGGTATGCAATTTACTGTAGAAGGAATATGAAACATTTTGAAGGGAAAAAGGTGAATGTCTGGGTAATCTTTAAAGCAGGTTTAAGAAAGCAGGTGGAATTAATGTATAATGCAAAACTAGAGAAATTTGAAAGTATGTTTATAAAGGGGAGTACTTTAGTGTCTATGGAGGAGGGAGGAGGGGGAGTTAGGGTTAACTTCTGAAATGGAGTATGTCTAATGTCGATATTAGATTATTTTTTGAAATAATTATTTTGAATATTTTCTTTGTTTATTTTTTTGATAGGGGGTGGCTTTTATCTGCCTTTTTTGTGGGTGGAATTTGTTATGTCTTAGTCATGTCTGAGTTTTTTCTGTATTTTTATTTCTTTGGGTTCTTTGATTTGATAGGGGGTGAATTGTTCACCTGCCTATGATAGGATAGTGTCTGCTGTATTGTTCATTGTAATATTGTACTGTAAATATTGTAAAAAATTGAATTTTTCGATAATAAAAAGAGAAAAAAAAAAAAAATAAACCCGATCTCGTTTGATCTCGGAAGCTAAGCAGGATTGGGCCTGGTTAGTACTTTGATGGGAGACCGCCAGGGAATACCATGTGCTGTAAACTTTTTGTTCCGCTAGAGAGTGCTCTTGTGTCATGGAGCAACTGCCTTTTATTTATCACCATAATAATATCATGTATTTTTATTTGACTAAATGCAGTTTGTATGTGCTGCCCTGCCCTGCCCTGCCCTGATCAAATTATATAATAGACAGTGCGTTTCTCTCAAAATATATGTGTCATGGAGCAACTGCCTTTTATTTATCACCCTAATAATATCATGTATTTTTATTGGACTAAATGCAGTTTGTATGTGGTGACCTGCCCTGCCCTGATCAATTTAAATAATAGACAGTGCGTTTTCCTCAAAATATATGTGTCATGGAGCAACTGCCTTTTATTTATCACCCTAATAATATCATGTATTTTTATTGGACTAAATGCAGTTTGTATGTGCTGCCCTGCCCTGCCCTGGTCAAATTAAATAATAGACAAAGCGTTTCCCTCAAAATATAGGCAGTACATTCAGCCTTTGTTTTTAGTCGGTTCATTAAGTTGCATGGAAATACGAATCACTGATACATTTTGTTCATTTCTTTATATAGTGTACCAAGAGTTGTTCCTGCGCTTACGGCCATACCATCCTGAATATGCCTGATCTCGTCCGATCTCGGAAGCTAAGCAGGATTGGGCCTGTATAGTACTTGAATGGGAGACTGCCTGGGAATACCAGGTGCTGTAAGATTTTGGTTCCACTAGAGAGTGCTCTTGTGTCATGGAGCAACTGCCTTTTATTTATCACCCTAATAATATCATGTATTTTATTGGACTAAATGCAGTTTGTATATGCTGCCCTGCCCTGCCCTGCCCTGATCAAATTAAATAATAGTCAGTGCGTTTCCCTCAAAATACATGTATCATGGAGCAACTGCCTTTTATTTATCACCCTAATAATATCCTGTATTTTTATTGGACTAAATGCAGTTTGTATGTGCTGCCCTGCCCTGGTCAAATTAAATAATAGACAAAGCGTTTCCCTCAAAATATAGGCAGTACATTCAGCCTTTGTTTTTAGTCGGTTCATTAAGATGCACGGAAATTCGAATCACTGGTAAATTTTGTTAATGTCTTTATATAGTGTACCAAGAGTTGTTCACTTGCTTACGGCCATACCAGCCTGAATATTCCTGATCTCGTCAGATCTCGGAAGCTAAGCAGGATCGGGCCTGGTTAGTACTTGGATGGGAGACCGCCTGGGAATACCAGGTGCTGTAAGCTTTTTGTTCCACTAGAGAGTGCTCTTGTGTCATGGAGCAACTACCTTATATTTATCACCCTAATAATATCATGTATTTTATTTGACTAAATGCAGTTTGTATGTGCTGCCCTGCCCTGCCCTGATCAAATTAAATAATAGTCAGTGCGTTTCCCTCAAAATACATGTATCATGGAGCAACTGCCTTTTATTTATCACCCTAATAATATCCTGTATTTTTATTGGAATAAATGCAGTTTGTATGTGCTGCCCTGCCCTGGTCAAATTAAATAATAGACAAAGCGTTTCCCTCAAAATATAGGCAGTACATTCAGCCTTTGTTTTTAGTCGGTTCATTAAGTTGCACGGAAATTCGAATCACTGGTACATTTTGTTCATGTCTTTATATAGTGTACCAAGAGTTGTTCTAGTGCTTACGGCCATACCAGCCTGAATACGCCCATCCTGATTGGAGAAGTGACGACAGGTGCGAGGTTTGAGCTGTGAGTGAGTGTTTGCTGAAGAGTGTTTGTGAGAGAGCTATTTTTGTTAATTAATTGGATTTCGAAAGATATTTTTTGTTTTAGTTTTTCCCCCTTGCAGTTTTTCTGCTTGGGGGAGAGTTTTTTTGAAGCACTATGACGGACAACATGGAAACGACAAACGGAATGGACAAAGACAATGAAAGGGCGAAACGGAAGAAAAATGAAGATAAAGAAGGAAGGAAATATGGCAAAGAATACACGGTGGCAATTGAGTTGGAAGGAGATGACAAGGTGACGACAATGGAACTACTACGAGCAATTAAGGAGGCGTGTGGAGAGGTGGTGGGATGCCGAATGAAAGGAGAAAAGAAGTATGAAATTACGATGAGAAATGGAAAAGGAAAAGAACGTTTAATGGATGGAATACGGATAAAGGACACCAGGATTGTGGCGAGAGATGTTAATGTGAAGGAATTGGTGGTGTCTTTTATGAATCTCCCAGTATATGTAGAAGATAGTGAGATACTGGACAAGCTGATTAGATGGGGAGTGGAAGCCGTTTCGGAGATAAGGAGGAGAGTTTGGCCAGGAACGGAGGTGGCTGATGGGACACGATTCTGCAAAGTCAAGTTCACAGAAAAAGTGACATCATTGCCTTACTCTACAAGAATTGAGACGTTGGAGGGAGCAGAATATTTTAGGGTCCTTCATGACAATCAGGTCAGAGTGTGTCGGTTGTGTATTCAACCCGGGCACATAGTTAAAGACTGCCCTGAATTTAAGTGTTTCAAATGTGGCAAGCAAGGACACTATGTGAGAGAATGTGTTGGAGAGAGGGAAAGGAATTTCTGTGGTGGATGCAGAAAGAGATTGGCGGAGTGCAACTGTGGAGAGGATAAGGCTGAAGAGGGGAGTCAAGCACTATTCGAGGAAGAAGTTGTATTGTCGCAAGAAGGAGAAGAAGATGGAGGAGAGGACGTGGTGGAGAGTGGAGAGACGGAGGAAGGAAGAAGGGAGAAGGACCAGAAGATGAATGAAATTGGGAGTAGTATGGACTCAGAAATAAGAAGAGGGAGTTTTCAGGAGGAGGGGGGGAGTGGACTGGGGGGAAGCACGGGGGACTCACAGGTTTTGGGGGATAGCCCAGTACTAACAAGTACCTCGGGGGGTGAAGAAATGGAGAGAGGTTCGAGTTTGAGAACAATAACAGAAACGACAACGACGGCTATAAATGAGACGGAGATGAACACGGGGAGCACAACGATGACAATACCAGAGACGGAGATGAACATGGGGAGCACAACGGATGAGGGTGACAAGAAGTTGAGTTGGATGGATAACATGGACTTGGAGGAGATATCGGACACGGACGATGGAGAAAAGATTGAAAGAACGAGGGAAGGATACAGGAAGAGGAAAGCGGGGGGAAGAGGGGGAGAGAAAGGGTGGAAGAGGAAAGAAACTGGATAACAGGTAGAGGATAATGAAATTATATTTTATTATTCTATTATTTATTAGAATGGTAAATATAATGTCAATAAATGCAAATGGGTTGAGAACAATGGGAAAATTTAATAGAATAGTACAAATGAAGAATTCAGATATTTTATGTATTCAAGAGACGCACTGGGATAATGCATGTGTTTTAGAAGTAAAAAAAATATGGAGGGATTTTATTTATGTTAACAATGGCAGGGGAAATTCAAGTGGGGTCGCAATTTTATTAAGGAAGGATGTAGTAGAAAATGTGAAAAAGATATATAATGATAATAATGGGAGGATTTTAATTTTGGATTTTGAATATATGAATAGGGTTTTTAGGATTATAAATATTTATGCGCCGAATAATGAGATAGAGCGAAAGAATTTATTTTTAGAATTAGGGAAATGGTGCAAGGGTAACTGTATTTTAGTAGGGGATTTTAATGTTAAAATGAATAGATTAGATATGAAAAGGGGAGCTATTTTTAGAAATGACGTATCTAGGGGGGTCTTAAGGAAGATTATGTTGGAAAACAGTTTGATTGATATATGGAGGGAGGAGAATCCGAACAAGAGAGGAATTTCTAGAAGGCAGGTGGTTTTAGGGGAGTTGAAACAGACGCGAATAGATCTGGTTTTAGTAAATGAGGGTTTAAGGAATTTTATGAAAGAAATTAAGTATGTTTTTACAGCTTTTAGTGATCATGCGGCGGTGGTATTTTCTTGTGGAGTAAGGGCACATACTAAATCTGGTGGGCTGTGGTGTTTAAATAATAGCTTGCTAGAGGAGGAAAATTATATTGAGATGATATCAGAATGTATTGGGAAGGCCAAAAGACAACAGTTAATGGAGGTGAATATGGGGTTGTGGTGGGAGGAGCTGAAAACCAAATGTAAGGAATTGACTATAAAATATGCTGTTAAGAGGAATTATTTTTTGAAAAAGAAGGAGAGGGAACTACGTAAGAAGGTTAAACATGAACTTGAGTGTATAGAAAAGGATGAAGGTCATGGGGTGGAGGATTATTTACTGGCTAAGGATGCACTTGATGAATATGAGAAGAAGAAATGTAATGCGGCGATTGTAAGGAGTAGAGTGCAATATGCGATAGAGGGGGAAAGGTGTACTTCATTTTTCTTGAATTTAGAAAAAAGAAGACAAGAGAAGATTTATATTACGGAGTTAATTAATGATAAAGGGGAAAAGGTTAATGATTTGGTGGGGATTCTGGATACGGTCGAGAGATATTATGAATGCTTATTTAAAAAAGAAGAGGTTAATGATTCCTGTATGGATAAGGTGCTTGAACACGTGGATACTAAGTTAACAGAAGGGGAAAGAAACATGTGTGATGAAGATATGAGTCTAACTGACATTAAGGAGGCCATATTAGATGCTAATTGCAATAGGAGTCCGGGGTCTGATGGCCTAACTGCGGAATTTTATAAATCTTTTGCAGATTTGTTGGCTCCAATTTTAAGAAAACTGTATGAATATATTGAAAAGACTCAAGTGGTGCCAGATTCGCTGGCCACAGGAGTTTTAACCATACTGTATAAAAATAAAGGGAGTCGTGTAAATTTGGATAATTATAGACCATTGACACTTTTAAATTGTGATTATAAGATCTTAGCCAAGGTCTTAGCTAATAGAGTTAAAAAAGTTATGGGAGGAGTAATAGCAGAGACACAAGGATATAGTGTACCAGGGAGGGATATTTCTGACACAGTGGGAACAATAAGGGATGTGATAAAGCATATGGGGGAGGAAGGGGGGTTTGTGATGAGTTTGGATCTAAATAAGGCTTTTGATAGAGTTGATCATACCTTTTTACTGCGTACACTTGGGAAATTTGGGTTTGGTGAAAGAATGATAGGTTGGATTAGATTATTGAATGGAAATGCAAGGAGCAGAGTAAAATGTAATGGGATTTTAACAGATTCTTTTCCTCTGGAGAGATCTGTTAGGCAGGGATGTCCGTTATCAGCTGCTCTTTATAGTTTATCGGTGGAGCCGCTTGCAGTAATGATTAAAGCAAACAAATTAATTCGAGGTATACGGATACCGGATGGGGGGGAGAGTGTTATACAGCAATATGCGGATGATACTACATGTACTGTGATAGATGTTGAAAGTGTGAAGAATGTAATGGAGTGTTTTGAGGTATATGGCAAGGCATCAGGGGCAAAACTTAATGTTGAAAAATCTGAAATAATGTATGTGGGGATAGATGAAAAAGTGGACTGTGGATTCCCTTTCAAAAAGGCGGAAGGTTATATAAAGACTTTAGGGGTGGTTTTGGGGGTGGATAAAGAAGGGACGAGAGATGAGACATGGACTGGGGTTTTGAATAAAATAAAACAAACTCTATCTTATTGGAAGGCAAGAAAACTGTTCTTGAGGGGGAAGGTGGTGGTGATTAATTCTTTGGTGGCATCCAAATGTATCTATGTTCTAGGTTCGTTGGATATGCCACAATGGGTGTTAAAAGAATTCAATGGTTTGGTTACAGATTTCCTATGGGAGGGGAAGGGGACTAGGATTGCAAGGGCAACTCTTATCTCGGATTTAAAGGATGGGGGGTTGAAATTGGTGGATTTGGATGTGAAGAGAAAAGCAATGAGAATAAAAACTGTGCAAAAATACTTATATGGGGAGGTAGATTATGGATGGAAACGGTTTTTTAAACATTTTTTGTACAGAAGTGGGGGTTGTGAAGAAAGTGGATTATTGATGTCATGGAAGAAGGATATGTTGGAGGGTTTGCCTGAGTTCTATAAAGAGGTGTTCTTGGCATGGGGGGAATTTCTTCCTAAGATTGAGTACACATGTACAAATAAGGACAACATATTTAATCAGCCTGTGTTTTTGAATCCGAAAATAGAGAGTGGGGGGAAGGTGCTGTACAACAAAATGTTCATGAAGGCTGGGTTAATATTGGTAAAAGATTTTCTTTACGAGGTTATACCGGGGTTTTTAAGGGGGCAGGCAATTCTGGATACTGTGTGGGAGTTTGATGATACAGTGGAGAGAAAAGTAGTATTACAGATATACGAAAGAATTAAATTATGCATTCCGGGTGAGTGGATAAAAGTGATAAATGGGGAGGGGGAATATGAGGACTTGTATGTGCTGCCAAGTCTCTATGTGGGTAAAGGATTGGGGAAACAAGTATTATCAAAAGTAACACAGAAAAGATTGTACAAGTGTATGTTGAAGTCTGTGTGTGTGAGGCCTGCGGCTGAGAGGATGTGGAGAAAAATGTTTATTGATTTGGATGTTTCTTTGATGTGGGAGAATTTGGTTTTGTTTGGGAATAAACGAAATTGTGAGAACATGGATTTTATGATACGGCATAATCGTATATACACAAATATTATTTTACATCAGATAAACCGCGATGTAAGGCGGGAATGTGATGTGTGTATGATGAAGCCAGAGTCTTTGTTGCATTTATTTGTTGAATGTCCAAGTCTGACAGGTTTTTTTAAGGAAGTAAAAATTTTGCTGTGGAGGCACTGGAGAAAAGAGTTTTTAGAAAGTTTTGTATGGGATAGGTTAATATTATTTGGAGTAATGGGGAAATGTTTGGGTGTGAATGTGTACCTGTTGAATATTGTTTTGAGTTTTGTGAGGTATGCAATTTACTGTAGAAGGAATATGAAACATTTTGAAGGGAAAAAGGTGAATGTCTGGGTAATCTTTAAAGCAGGTTTAAGAAAGCAGGTGGAATTAATGTATAATGCAAAACTAGAGAAATTTGAAAGTATGTTTATAAAGGGGAGTACTTTAGTGTCTATGGAGGAGGGAGGAGGGGGAGTTAGGGTTAACTTCTGAAATGGAGTATGTCTAATGTCGATATTAGATTATTTTTTGAAATAATTATTTTGAATATTTTCTTTGTTTATTTTTTTGATAGGGGGTGGCTTTTATCTGCCTTTTTTGTGGGTGGAATTTGTTATGTCTTAGTCATGTCTGAGTTTTTTCTGTATTTTTATTTCTTTGGGTTCTTTGATTTGATAGGGGGTGAATTGTTCACCTGCCTATGATAGGATAGTGTCTGCTGTATTGTTCATTGTAATATTGTACTGTAAATATTGTAAAAAATTGAATTTTTCGATAATAAAAAGAGAAAAAAAAAAAAAAATATGCCTGATCTCGTCTGATCTCGGAAGCTAAGCAGGATTGGGCCTGGTTAGTACTTGGATGGGAGACCGCCTGGGAATACCAGGTGCTGTAAGCTTTTTGTTCCACTGGAGAGTACTCTTGTGTCATGGAGCAACTGCCTTTTATATATCACCCTAATAATATCATGTAATTTTATTGGACTAAATGCAGTTTGTATGTGCTGCCCTACCCTGCCCTGATCAATTTAAATAATAGACAGTGCGTTTCCCTCAAAATATATGTGTCATGGAGCAACTGCCTTTTATTTATCACCCTAATAATATCATGTATTTTTATTGGACTAAATGCATTTTGTATGTGCTGCCCTGCCCTAGTCAAATTAAATAATAGACAAAGCGTTTTCCTCAAAATATAGGCAGTACATTCAGCCTTTGTTTTTAGTCGGTTCATTAAGATGCACGGAAATTCGAATCACTGGTAAATTTTGTTCATGTCTTTATATGGTCAGCGAAGACTTGGTTGCAGGATCAGTTAGACCAGTAGGAGCAGTAATGGATTACATTTTAATAGCAGCTTTGATAACACTGTGTGTGATGTTTGTAATTTGTTACTGACCTTTGAGAAAGCTATGATATTGAGATAGGTTGGAGTAGTGATGCCTGGAGACAACACTCAGATGCCGTTGTTGACTGTTCCTGATCTGAATGAAGAGGGACAAGTGGAACTGGATGGATAAATATCCTTTTTGATGATTTGATCATTTTTCAATTTATTTTTTCAATATTAGTGTGATTTTAGTATGATTTTATGAATCAAAGGGGGGAAATGGGTTAATGTGATTCATACATCATTTATATATCATTTTTATATTCTTAGTTGATCTTGATGTTTAATTTGAAAGTGTTTGTTTTGCAAAAGATACTGTTTGGTCTTTTCTTTTCTTCCAGAAGCATTTGGGGGAATATGTGGAGATTGAAATACTCAAACAAGGACAATATGAAGGGACAATATGAAAGGACAATGACTGGAGGAGATGAAACAAGGAGGGTGTGGAAAGATTCCGATTCCATCATCAACAATCCATTGGAAGTCGAGACTACGGGGAGATGAAGTGTAGTGAACTACATTCCAGTGTCTGCAATGAAATATAGACATATTTGCATGTGTAATACATAATTTGTGTCATATTCTTAGGTATTAATGTTTGTAGAATGATATTTGATGTTGTTGGATACATGTGGGGATCTTAGATGTTTTTGTTTATTTCGTTGATGCTTAGGGACAGGGAGTCTAGGCAGGGAGAGGTCCACTGTAGGGTCCAATGGTTTGACCAGCCTTAGAGTGGACATTTTTTGGATAGGATTTTGTTTGCAGGGGCTTACATGTGTATTTAATTGCATCATAGTTTCAAATGCATTTACATTGTTTATGAGTTTATCGGGAGTACCTAGGTGGTTGCCTGGGGCAGAGGGACCGTGAGAGAATTTTACTGTCTTGATTGATGGATGGATTTGGAACGAAGGTTGCCGGACAGTTTTTTCGCTCTCACACTCCATAAAGATTTGTTCATATTTCATAGTAATGTATTCACACTTCATAAACAGTTATTCATATTTCATAGAAAGGTATTTACACTCTAGAGGAGAATGTTTTTGGTTTAATGTTAAAGATACTCAATAAGATAAATTGTTACTGGTCATAATCCTATTCTGTTTGTTTTCGAGACTTTTAGTTAGTCTCGAAGGGGGGATATGTCGTGTATGAAGATTATGACTAGTCTTGAGGGACAAAGAAAAACTGTTTATCTTAGTTTAAATGTAGCCGTTTGTAGGGTGACGCCCAAGGGGAGACCGGTGATTGGACGAAAGAGGGAGCAACCCATTTTTGCCATTGTTTATAAGTATGGGCTAGACAAAGAAGCGGCAGAAGCATTCAGATTAATTTGGGACGGTGCTTCTCCAGACACCGCGGGTCTGTAACTTATGCTGTAAACTTGTGATACGAATAAAAACTTCTAATCAAGGTACAGCCTAAGCGGACTCTTTGTTGACAGCAATAACCACCAACATCCGACGGGACACGACACTTCGCTGGCTACCTGAGACATGAAACAGATAGGTGGGAGGGCATACAGGCTGTCACCAATTTATTAATGTGCAATTTGCCAAAATGGGAATTGTGGGAACACTTCAACCAGTACAGTTTTATTCGACACTGTATATATTTGTTTTGGACATCATTACGTCCAGCAGTTTTTATCAACACAAGACAGTTCAATGGAAACGCACCCTAGCAGGGCATTGTTGCATCTATTTTCTATGCCAACTTTCTAAATGTTGACAAACAAATCACTAGACAAGTTAATGGAAAGACTGAAAAGCATCTTGATTTTTTGTTTAGTGAAAATCTTCTGTGAATGAAGTGCAAAAAAGCATTAACGACTGACTTAGCTGTTCTAGTAGTATTGGTCTGAGAAAGTCGTTAAGTAACGAGTGTTTTCAAGAGCAACTTTCGTAACGATGGTTTTGAGAAACAGCTCGGAGACTCCTACGTAGGTTCTAACGATGAACTTAGCCTTAGCCATGCTTTTGGGAAACAGGGCCAAGCTAGCTAGATAACTTGGCTAGCTAGCTAGTTGTCTGTGACCTAACGTTAGCTAATTTGCTAGTTAACGTGTCCGCTAATATTGGCAATACAACATCACTGCCCAGTGACCAACAAAGCAACAACTTTGTACCTTAAATAATTCTTACCTTAACATAATAGCTAGTTAGCTATTTCAGTTTGGATATTCAACATTGGTACAATAATCCAATCTCTGACAATGTCCTAAAGTTACTACTCAATGGTTACTTCAAATGTTTCTCCTTCTATGGTATTATGGCGGTCCGCAACCAACGTTAGAGATGCATGCAATCACCTACTGGGATGGGTGAAAACTGATAGAACTTTAATGCAGCAATAATTGGGGAAGGGTGAACAAAAACAACAAATTTACTCCTTCAATCGGATTCAAATGTCTTCTCAGATCCCTACACAGGCTCAGGAGCCTGAGAGGGGGGAACCTCTTCATTTAGTATTTCTGTAACATTTTTGGATCTTCACAATGATTTCTGACACCTTCACAATGATTTCTAGTTTCTTCTATGTTTTATTAGTTTGTCTAGAGCAATTTATCACTTGCACAACAAACACAACAAAGTCTACCTTCTTCACTGTTAGTATCTCAGAAGCCCTCTGATAAATTACATTCACTGCAGGCTGTGGGGCATCTCTCTCATCTCCACTTGCTCCTTCCGCTATTTGCACTGCCTCCACATAGAAGACCTGCTGGATAGCCCTGATCAGTGCTTAATTTGTCAATCGGGAGGTCCCGGAACACATAGCTGAGGTACCGGAAAACATTGTCAGTGTTGATGTGGATGCGGTTGATGAGTCAGACGCAGGACGCATAGGCTGAGTCAAACAAGACTTTACTAACTGTATAAACAATACAAAATAAAGGACCTCAAAACAAGGAGGCGAGCGACAACGCAACACAGTGCGTCACAATAAACAAAGTCCAGAGTACTGCACAGGTGACACCAACGGACAGGCGGAAAATAACACACAAACTAACGAAAACAACATAGGAAACTTATAGGGCACATAATCAGACCCAAACGGACACAGGTGTAACAGACAGACCCAACCAAACGAACATCGAAACATTCAACGGTGGCAGCTAGTACTCCGGGGACGACGAACGCCGAAGCCTGCCCGAGCAAGGAGGAGGAGCAGTCTCGGCAGAATTCGTGACAAACATTGAGAAAAAAAGTGTCAAACACAACGTGGCAGCAAAGCAGACAGAGTAAACAGCCAAGTAGCCTACTGTCTATGGTGCTGAAACGGACAGCACTCTCCAAGTTGCTGATTAATTCAAAGCATTTTAGACATCACTGCAGTATGCCCACATACTTGAGTATAGCTGTGGGGCTTACACAAGTCCCAATTTCTTATAGCCTAATCTTCTAGACATCAACGTACAGCAAAATGTTTAAATGACACTGCAGAACACCCACCATATGTACAGTGAGGGAAAAAAGTATTTGATCCCCTGCTGATTTTGTACGTCTGCCCACTGACAAAGAAATGATCAGTCTATAATTTTTATGGTAGGTTTATTTGAACAGGGCGAGACAGAATAACAACAAAAAAATCCAGTTTTTTTTATACAAACTGATTTGCATTTTAATGAGGTGAATAAGTATTTGACCCCCTCTCAATCAGAAAAATGTCTGGCTCCCAGGTGTCTTTTATACAGGTAACGAGCTGAGATTAGGAGCACACTCTTAAAGGGAGTGCTCCTAATCTCAGTTTGTTACCTGTATAAAAGACACCTGTCCACAGAAGCAATCAATCAATCAGATTCCAAACTCTCCACCATGGCCAAGACCAAAGAGCTCTCCAAGGATGTCAGGGACAAGATTGTAGACCTACACAAGGCTGGAATGGGCTACAAGACCATCGCCAAGCAGCTTGGTGAGAAGGTGACAACAGTTGGTGCGATTATTCGCAAATGGAAGAAACACAAAAGACCTGTCAATCTCCCTCGGCCTGGGGCTCCATGCAAGATCTCTCCTCGTGGAGTTGCAATGATCATGAGAACGGTGAGGAATCAGCCCAGAACTACACAGGAGGATCTTGTCAATGATCTCAAGGCAGCTGGGACCATAGTCACCAAGAAAACAATTGGTAACACACTACGCTGTGAAGGACTGAAATCCTGCAGCGCCCGCAAGGTCCCCCTGCTCAAGAAAGTACATATACAGGGCCGTCTGAAGTTTGCAAATGAACATCTGAATGATTCAGAGGAGAACTGGGTGAAAGTATTGTGGTCAGATGAGACCAAAATCGAGCTCTTTGGCAGGAGGAGGAATGCTGCCTATGACCCCAAGAACACCATCCCCACCGTCAAACATGGAGGTGGAAACATTATGCTTTGGGGGTGTTTTTCTGCTAAGGGGACAGGACAACTTCACCGTATCAAAGGGACGATGGACGGGGCCATGTACCGTCAAATCTTGGGTGAGAACCTCCTTCCCTCAGCCAGGGCATTGAAAATGGGTCGTGGATGGGTATTCCAGCATGACAATGACCCAAAACACACGGCCAAGGCAACAAAGGAGTGGCTCAAGAAGAAGCACATTAAGGTCCTGGAGTGGCCTAGCCAGTCTCCAGACCTTAACCCCATAGAAAATCTGTGGAGGGGGCTGAAGGTTCGAGTTGCCAAACGTCAGCCTCGAAACCTTAATGACTTGGAGAAGATCTGCAAAGAGGAGTGGAACAAAAAAAATAATTTTTTCTCACACTGTATACACACATGCATACTGTGCGAGCAAGGAGGCCTACAAACCTGACTCAGTTACACCAGCTCTGTCAGGAGGAATGGGCCAAAATTCACCCAACTTATTGTGGGAAGCTTGTGGAAGGCCACCCGAAACCCGTTTGACCCAAGTTAAACAATTTAAAGGCAATGCTACCAAATACTAATTGAGTGTATGCAAACTTCTGACCCAATGGGAATGTGATGAAAGAAATAAAAGCTGAAATAAATCATTCTCTCTACTATTATTCTGACATTTCACATTCTTAAAATAAAGTGGTGATCCTAACTGACCTAAGCCAGGGAATTTGTACTAGGATTAAATGTCAGGAATTGTGAAAAACTGAGTTTAAATGTATTTGGCTAAGGTGTATGTAAACTTCCGACTTCAACTGTACACTCACTCACACCAACATGTTGTTGAACTGTATACTTTGTGCATCTCTCTTTCAGATCTGCCATGCACTCCACCACTGCCTCACCCAGACAGAGGTGCATACATTGGGCCTATCAAGACTGACAAGCAGAGATGGGTGGCTGACAAGGACAAATAAAACAACATGCACACACACTCACTCTCTCTTGTCACACACATTATCCCCAATGTAAATACATTGTAATTACTTGTTTATTTTATGTATGCTCCATTTTATTTTAGGATTGGAGATATCTACGCCTGCATATCCATTATCAATATCTACATAATTACTCTAATTATCTATCCAATCAAAGTGTGATTGATAATATTGTAAAAGAGTATTGCTTAATTTGCAGTTTGAGGAAATTCTGTGTGCTTTTCTCTGAGTTGAAAAACATGCCTACCTCTCACACACGTTATACCCAATGTAAATACATTGTTTATTTTATGTATGCTCCATTTTATTTGAGGAAAATACAGTCACAGTTAAAGCAATGTCTTTGGTTTAATGGATATTTCTCAGAATAAAATGTGTGACCAAAAGGAAGTCGGCAGACCTGCAACCCTCTGGGAGTGTGTGCAGGTTGTCTACTGGAGCTGAAACATGGAGAAATGGGGAGAGAGAGGAGGAAGAGTACAGTTGAAGGGTTTATCATTAATAACTGACACAATTCTATAATGAATACATATTAGAATAATAATACATAAGCGTGACCAAATTACTGTATTGTGATTGTTTAGTGTTTTAATTACTCAACAAGTAGTGCCCCAAGGTGGGATCGAACCGTGTCTCAAAAGCAGTAGAGAAAGTCAAATAAGGTCACCAAAATGTCCATTATGGCTATACACATCTGGCTCCCGTGAACTATGAGCCAATTGTCTTAGTGGACTGCGCCACCAATCAGTCATACTAGACTAAATATGACTAGTTGACTTGACCACCATTGTTATCTTTTTCTTGTTGCAATGGATGTTGCTAAGAATATAAACATATAATCCTCATAGCCTACATGTTTGTTTTTTCTCTTGTTAAAGCACATAGATGTGTATGAAACGATAAGCAGAAACTTTGAATTTGGTCATATGCGGAAATGTGTCTTTTGAATTTTGTGTAAAGTCAGTAGTCTAGTCAAGGAAGCATCATGCAAAATATATTGGCACACTTCACTTACCAAGACCATTGCCAAATAAGGCGAGGTGTCACCTGCTTTTATAGTAAGCCTTGAGGTGGTATCACCCAAAACACTTAGAAGGGAGTGTATTTCATACCGAACCCAGTTCATTGTAACTAAATAGAGGGGTAGTAGTTCATTGTAACCCTAGATAGAGGGGTAGTAGTTCATTGTAACCCTAGATAGAGGGGTAGTAGTTCATTGTAACCCTAGATAGAGGGGTAGTAGTTCATTGTAACCCTAGATAGAGGGGTAGTAGTTCATTGTAACTAAATAGAGGGGTAGTAGTTCATTGTAACCCTAGATAGAGGGGTAGTAGTTCATTGTAACTAGATAGAGAGGTAGTAGTTCATTGTAACTAGATAGAGGGGTAGTAGTTCATTGTAACCCTAGATAGAGGGGTAGTAGTTCATTGTAACCATAGATAGAGGGGTAGTAGTTCATTGTAACCCTAGATAGAGGGGTAGTAGTTCATTGTAACTAGATAGAGGGGTAGTAGTTCATTGTAACCCTAGATAGAGGGGTAGTAGTTCATTGTAACTAGATAGAGGGGTAGTAGTTCATTGTAACTAGATAGAGGGGTAGTAGTTCATTGTAACCCTAGATAGAGGGGTAGTAGTTCATTGTAACCCTAGATAGAGGGGTAGTAGTTCATTGTAACCCTAGATAGAGGGGTAGTAGTTCATTGTAACTAGATAGAGGGGGAGTAGTTAATTGTAACCCTAGATAGAGGGGTAGTAGTTAATTGTAACCCTAGATAGAGGGGTAGTAGTTCATTGTAACTAGATAGAGGGGTAGTAGTTCACTGTAACTAGATAGAGGGGTAGTAGTTCATTGTAACTAGATAGAGGGGTTGTAGTTCATTGTAACCCTAGATAGAGGGGTAGTAGTTCATTGTAACCATAGATAGAGGGGTAGTAGTTCATTGTAACTAGATAGAGGGGTTGTAGTTCATTGTAACCCTAGATAGAGGGGGAGTAGTTCATTGTAACCCTAGATAGAGGGGAAGTAGTTCATTGTAACCCTAGATAGAGGGGTAGTAGTTCATTGTAACCCTAGATAGAGGGGTAGTAGTTCATTGTAACTAGATAGAGGGGTAGTAGTTCACTGTAACTAGATAGAGGGGTAGTAGTTCATTGTAACTAGATAGAGGGGTTGTAGTTCATTGTAACCCTAGATAGAGGGGTAGTAGTTCATTGTAACCATAGATAGAGGGGTAGTAGTTCATTGTAACTAGATAGAGGGGTTGTAGTTCATTGTAACCCTAGATAGAGGGGTAGTAGTTCATTGTAACCCTAGATAGAGGGGAAGTAGTTCATTGTAACCCTAGATAGAGGGGTAGTAGTTCATTGTAACCCTAGATAGAGGGGTAGTAGTTCATTGTAACTCTAGATAGAGGGGTAGTAGTTCATTGTAACCCTAGATAGAGGGGTAGTAGTTCATTGTAACTAGATAGAGAGGTAGTAGTTCATTGTAACTAGATAGAGGGGTTGTAGTTCATTGTAACCCTAGATAGAGGGGTAGTAGTTCATTGTAACCCTAGATAGAGGGGTAGTAGTTCATTGTAACCCTAGATAGAGGGGTAGTAGTTCATTGTAACTAGATAGAGGGGTAGTAGTTCATTGTAACTAGATAGAGGGGTAGTAGTTCATTGTAACTAGATAGAGGGGTAGTAGTTCATTGTAACTAGATAGAGGGGTAGTAGTTCATTGTAACCCTAGATAGAGGGGTAGTAGTTCATTGTAACTAGATAGAGTGGTAGTAGTTCATTGTAACTAGATAGAGGGGTAGTAGTTCATTGTAACCCTAGATAGAGGGGTAGTAGTTCATTGTAACTAGATAGAGGGGTAGTAGTTCATTGTAACCCTAGATAGAGGGGTAGTAGTTCATTGTAACTAGATAGAGGGGTAGTAGTTCATTGTAACTAGATAGAGGGGTAATAGCCAACCCATTGCTTCACCTTCTACCAAACTCACACAGGGATGATCAGACAGGGTAAGGGAATCTTCGTTAAGGAGCCAACCCCCGAGCCCTAATGGTGATCGGATCTTTCTCCTAACTCTGTGTTTGTTCATCAGGTGTAACTGGGTTTACCTTTTTGCAGTGTGTGACATGCACCCAGATGGATCTAATAGGACTTGATAGGGCCCTTCCCAACAGGCCTGCTTCCAGTTTTTCTTCTTTTAGGGACTGGATCCACACCCAGTCTCCTGGTGTGATAGAGTGGGTCACCTTCTCCTTTAGTTCACCTGTGGGGCACAAAACCTCTGACATACGGGTGTGGTTAATAAACTATCTTCACACATACATGTTCAGCTCTCAATTTCTATTGTTTTTTTATTTTTTTTATTTAATCCTATCACTATTATTTAATCATATCACTATTATTTAATCCTATCACTATTATTTAATCCTATCACTATTATTTAATCCTATCACTCCCCCTTTTTGACACATGATTTGCCCATGTGTCAATATTACCACCTTTCTAAACCATTCCTTATGTAATTTATCATCCAATTGCCATGCCTTTCATTTTTGAGATTATCTTTTGCTTCTTTATTGCTCCTCCCACTTCCTTTGTCTTTTATGGCAGCTAAATTCAACTTTCATCCAGTTCAGAATCAATTAGTAATCCAATCAATCAATCTCTTATCTTGTAAAAACACTTATGTTTAGTTCAAACTCTGTTCTACCCAGGCTCTCCCGGGCTTGACCTGAAGACTAATTGTTGGACATGACAAGTCTATTTTTTAAGTCACCTAAGTCTTCTGTCTAGCAACAAAGAATAAAAATCTTTATGTTCATGATTAACCCAGTTATATCTAATAGCCCACCAAAAAACTTCATCATCTTTAAATCACTACCAATGTCATATCCCTCGTTACTCTCTACCATTTGGATAACATCCCTGATGTATGTATGCCTCCTTAGAGTTCCAAATTAATTTACCATGGGCTACCATTGCCTTCCCATAGATAAGATCACTTAATTTACCCGTATGCAGTACATAATGGAGTACGCACACTTTACAGCACTTTATCATTACCAATAAGCTCATCATTTGTTTTTTGTTTTAACGGTTTTGGCGCTTCAAATATAGCAGTTTTCCTGGATGAGTTTAACATTCGCCCCTCCTGTGTTATAGTGTGTCCTAGGTAAATGACCTCGCTCTACCAAAGTTGAAGTTTCTTTTTGCTCACTTTGTGTCCCTGTTCTGCCAGGAAGGTTAACAATTGGATTGTATCCCTCTTACATCCCTCCTGAGTGGGATTAGCCAATAGAATATCATCTACATAAACTAACATTTGCGTCCTTCCCTATGTTCAAACTTTCCCAAATTCTTAGTTATAGCCTGGTCTAAGATTGTAAGACTTTCCAAGTAGCCTTGAGGCATCCTAGCCTAAGTCCATTTCCTTCCCTGAAAAGTAAAGCCAAACCACCTCTGACTATCCGGATGAACTTGGATACTAAAGAAAGCATTAGCTAAATCTATCACTGTAAAATAGGAGTTCTCTGGTTTCAATTGGTTCAGCATTGTATGTGGATCTTGTACACATAGAACTCTGGGAATGATATTTCTATTAAACTAACTGTAAGTCCATGACCATCCTCCAGTCGGCGCTAGGTGCCTCCTTTCTAACAGGAAATATTGGAGAGTTGCATTGTGCCTCATCTCCAGGAATTATCACCCCTCCCTTAAGTAAATGCTCAAATGTAGGTGTTATCCCTTTTATTGCTTCTGGTTTCATAGTATATTGCTTTTAGTATGGTCTATTATCGAATCGAGGAATCACTTGTACTGTAGCTACCCCCTTAATTAGTCCTACATCTGTTGTCCTTGTGACCATAATTTGAACGGAATTGCTGCTAACTCAGCCTCCTGTTCCTGAGTTAAGAAAATCTCTTCCTGTCATCCGTTAACATTTATCTCCAGATGGACACTGGGCTGGGTTTTTGCTCTCCAATTTAACTTTCTTCTATATCTCCCAGTGGAGTGGCCATACTGATCCCCATTTGGTGTATTCTGCCAGTCAGTAATGTTTTCCCCCTGTTTTATCCATTTACCTAGTGATAACCATTCCTCTGAATGTTCTTTCACTAGGGCAACATGGGGGCTCCACCTTTCTCTGTACAGCCTCTGGTGCTGTGAACCCATTTTAACCCAATTTGAAAAAACAACAATCACAAATAGCCAGGCCTCACTCAATTTGATAGCTCACTTTTATGACCTAAATACTGCCTAACTGAGATGAGCTAATCTCTTTCTCCTAGTTATAATCTAAAGATGGTAGTACACACAAAACATGATAGATATTCCCAGTCTTAACCCATCAATAATTGTTTGTATCATTCTAATTCCTCATATCTAATCCATTAAACCACTCAAAATTCCTCGAGTATACAATGATTATTTAATTGATTACCCTAACTCTGCTACATGTGATCTCATCTCAAATGATCCATTTATCAATTATTTATTCAACGCCCTAGGAAAATCTGTCTCCCCTTCTATTGTTCCTGTCTCCCCTGTAAATGTCATATTTGAGTTTTTAGCCAATACAATCACGGTTACATCAAATGTTCCCTCATATAATGGTATTTTCTTCCTAATATAACTTCCCTAAATAAGATTAAATCCCCTGCCTTCCTCTACTATCCTTATATCATTACTGGATCAATGATAATAACTGTAATAACTATCAATAATACTTTTTTCTGATAATGTTATAATTGTAGCCTATTCCATCACTTTAATTTAAAATATAAGTTTATGTAACAAATCCATAACCCACTACAGGCTGGCGCTATTCCCCAGCACAACAGCCAATGCATACTTTCATCCTAACCAAAATGAATTATCATTTTAAAATCGTCCAATTATTCTGTATTTTCCCGCTAACCCATTTCAGTTCGCTATTCAATTTATTTAACTGTTCTCTCTGATTATAACCTAATTAATAAAACAAATACTTGCTATCGTTTATCAGCATACGCTTAATGACATTCCTACCATCTGAACTATACTGTCTCTCACCCTCCCCTTGCTCCTTCGGGGAGAGCGCATGGTAACCTTATAACATATTTTCATAGACTTTTCTAGAATACTTCTATTTAAGCTATCTAATTCAACCTTTCACATTTCTCAATCCACATAGTAATCTAGGTATATAGCCCCACTGCGAAAGCTTTGTCTACTGTCCCTACCTGTGTTCGAACCAGGGACATCGCCAGTCACTCCACACCATCTGTGATGCTCTCAAAGTAACTACTCCCAGCTCGTCACTCGTTTGGTGACGTCACCAAATGAAAATCGCAGTAGCTTTCACCTCAGCAAAAAACTCTCTCTCCTTTTGATTCCCTATTGTATGATTTAGTTTTTCTATTTAACCCATAAACACGCTACAAATAGTCCATTCAACATTACCAAACCAAATACTCCATCGTACCCATTCAATCAACACATCAGCCGTGGAATTTACACTCATAAATGCAGATTGTTACTCCATGCCTTGAAATGATAAATAGATTTCCACTAATAGTACCATTAATGATCTCATCTTACCCTCTGACACAAAATGAAGTTCCCTCACTGTACTACGTTAGCTCTACCATGATAATTAGTTCAATTTAACCCTCTATTTGCTTTGTACTATATTATACATTACGTCTAAAACAACATTACTTATGGTCAGTTTATTCCAATCATATTATCCAACAACGCCACAATCTTAAACTCATATGGGGCGGCTGGCAGTTTAGTGACCAATAGCGCCGCGCCAACAACCGAGAGGTCGCCGGTTCCAATCCCCGAGCCGACCAGGCGAAAAATCTGCCGATGTGCCCTCGAGCAAGGCACTCAACCCCAATTGCTCCCATAAATCGCTCTAGACAAGAGCGTCTGCCAAATTACCAAAAATGTAAACATTCTCTACTTTCTCACCCATGACGCTCGGGTGAGCAAGTTCAGAACATTTCTCGTCAGAAACCCACATGCGTTCCCAGCCATCTCCCAGTCTTTTCATGGCTCCAAAAGCCACACTTTCGCTCTCTCCAGCCCCTCCCCTCGCAACTCTACCTTTTTTGTCCAGGGGGAAACAGGCTTTTTGAGGAGCTGTGAGGAGCTGTTTCTCATCCCAGCGCGCCTCCAATATTCCGCCGTTACTCAAAGCACTCCAGTCCATTTATTTAAATCAAATAATTCCCACCTAATTAGTTAAAGTTGGTGCACGTTTATAAACCGAATTATTTCGGTCTAATTGTTTAACCAGTATTTTGCACGGTCAAACATCAAAACATCAAACGTCAAATCAAATACTAAACCGAATTGCTTCGACACAACTATTCAAAAGCAGTATTATGCTATGTCAAACACCAAATGTTATATTTCAAATATATCAATTCAAACGTTCTAGTTCAGTCACACTCATTCATCACTTTAGTTTTATGTTCCCAATTGTTTTTAACGGGTTATATGGTTTAAGCAACCACAAATCCAACAGTTATTTCCAAATTATACCGTTTGAACAGCCACAAACGTCTTTTGATTCCCAATTTGTTTTCTATCAAGGTATACAGGTTTATCATTCACACTTTCATGCATACGACAACACTCGTACTGTCTAACTTTTTATAGTACCTCCTATGGGTGTCTTTTGTTAACGTTTGCACAATTTAAACCTTATTTCCTATTTGTATTTCTCATTATTTACTGTTTTAAAATATTATTTGTATTCACAGCCAAAAATGGTACACAGTTAAGCGTAGTATACAGTTATCACACAGCAGAAATAGTACACAGTTATCGCCCTCACTCACAATACACAGTCATAATCCTATCATACAGTCAAATATGTCACACAGTCATCAATGACACCCATGTCACACAGTCATAAATGACACCCATGTCACACAGTCATAAATGACACACTTATATTCCACACACAATCTATTTGGGCACACAGCTTCTTCTACTATCTTTAAAAAATACTCAGCTGAACCTAGCCATATCCTCGAAGTTATGGACCTTGCCAGTCGCTAGTATTTATCTAAAATTTCCCGAACCTAGCCGTATCTCAGTTACGGACCTTGTCGGTGTAATTCTTCGAACCTTAGTCGTACTGTCGTAGTTACGAACCTTGCCGATAGCAATTACTTAAACCAATTATTCCCTATATCTTCCGGACCTTAGCCGTATTGTCGCAATTACGGACCTTGCCGGTAGATTTCAGTATTGTCTCCTGAACCTAGCCGTATCTTAACGGACCTTGCCGGTAGAACCAACACTCTCTGGTACCATGGTTTTAAACATCACATTTAGCAAAGGCTTGCATGTCACAATATTGTGCTTATCTACTCATAATAGTTTCATAATTTAGTTCACTTACATCAGACAGTTGTTTCACAAAATTAATTTGGATAAAGCCAATGTGCAGATCTTCAGTTATTTAACAATAGGTATCTGCTTACCTTTTTAGAAGCCCGGGCAGTTTGTGAAACATACGGTTCGATTAAAGAGTTGACCAAATGGGCCGGACAGTATCCAGCGAAGTCCCTTCTACCAGACCGCGTCGGGGTCACCAATTGTCAAAGTCGCGTTAATTCAAATCTGGTATTAGGAACAAAAGAGGTCAACACGACTTCTAAGATATACTAGTTATTTTAATTAATGCAAAAACCTTCAATGGTAAATATGATGTTTCGTATATACGGGCTCTCTGAGATGACTCGCAGGACACCCCAGACAACTAACACATTGTTTCAGATTCAATACTCAAATACTCTGACAGAGGGAATTTCCCACTTCTCTGCTGGCCAATTAGAGTAGAGGCTTGAGCGTGGTTTAAACTTTCTCAGCCAATCCGTTGGTTCAGGGGTTGGTCTCATCTCCTCTGCGCCATTTGTTGCACACTTCAGCCAGGCACAAGATTATCATAACAACCTATCATAGTGAGAAGAGCCAGCTCCCTTAGACATCATTCCTATGTCCAAGGAAGGTTCACAGATCACAAAGAACCAGTATAGTCTAGCATTTGAAGATACAATCCTTATCTTATTTTACCCCCTAAAACAGCTCTTCACATCAATCACAGCCTTGCCAGGTGTCACAACCTACATTAGCCCAGTCAAGAATGCATTCTTTCTAAGTTAGTCATCCCATCAATTTAGGAGAATAATAAATCCCCAATACTCACTGGTCATCCCCAAAGCCAACACCTCCTTTGGCCGCCATTCCTTCCAGTTCTCTGCTGCCAGTGACTGGAACGAACTGCAAAAATCTCTGAAGCTGGAGACTCTTATCTCCCTCACTAACATTAAGCATCAGTTGTCAGAGCACCTTACCGATCATTGCACCTGTACACAGCCCATCTGAAATTAGCCCACCCAACTACCTCATCCCCATATTGTTATTTATTTTGCTCATTTGCACCCCAGTATCTCTATTTGCACATCATCTCTTGCACATCTATTATTCCAGTGTTAATACTAATTGTAATTATTTTGCACTATGGCCTATCTATTGCCTTACCTCCATAACTTGCTACATTTGCACACACTGTATATATATTTTCTGTTGTATTTTTGACTTTATGTTTTGTTTTACCCCATATGTAACTCTCTGTTGTTGTTTTTATCACACTGCTTTGCTTTATCTTGGCCAGGTCGCAGTTGTAAATGAGAACTTGTTCTCAACTAGCTTACCTGGTTAAATAAACGTTAAATAAAATAAATAAATAAAAATTATTTGTATGTTGGCCGAATCCCAACGTTTCAGTTGAACGGAAGTGAAGGCGGAGCCTGGCTCTTTTCTCTTGTGACTTTACGCTCCGTGCAGAGTACAACACCAGACAACATGATTGAACAAAGGAGGAATGTTAAAATGATATCGGACTGTAACTTTTGAAAATGAGCTAAGCAGACTACTGCTGTATTATTATTTGTATGTTGGCGGAAGTCCTATTTTTCAGTCGAACGGAAGTGAAGGTGGATTCACATGTTCTCTATTCTCCATTTTGTCTTGTGACTTTAGGCAGAGAGTCACATGTTGAAATATAACGTCTCGGTCCTCTACCTCCCTGATCTAAAAGGTCCGTAGACTAGAGATAAACATCTAGTTAACTTCGCCTGAACTCTGCAATCGACCATAAACACACGTTTCTACAATGAATCAGGTGAGTTTAGATTAATTTAATCATTTTTATAATGGGTCTTTGTGGCCTGCTTCATGCTTTTACACTGCGCGCATTTAATGGTCCTTGACTTTTGGAAAATCATTTGTGTAGTTTAGCTGGTTACTCGTAGCCAGGCCCGGCGGCAGGATGATCTCGGCAAGGGGGCATCAGAAATGACTAAGGGGGGCACAACTATTTTCGCTTGCTGATATCACAGGATCGATAATAATCGATAGTACAATTACACACAATGTATTTGCAGCCAGGCACGGCTGTCTTGCAGCAAGAATACAGGCTACTGCACCGTTTTACAAACATGGACAATTCATAAATAGCAAGTCATGACAACGCTACACATCTACATGCACAATACCCAACAATCCAATGCAAAACAGTTGCTAATTACCGTAATAACACTTCCTCATGCCAATACAATGCATTTCCAATCGCGGAAAACAAACAATAATGCACTACCAATGACTTATCGGTACAATGCAGCTAGTTGGAGCTTGCCAGTTGGCTGTAGGCTACTCCACTAGCAGCTTACCCGTTGGCTGTAGGCTACTCCACTAGCAGCTTGCCAGTTGGCTGTAGGCTACTCCACTAGCAGCTTACCATTTGGCTGTAGGCTACTCTACTAGCAGCTTACCAGTTGGCTGTAGGCTACTTCACTAGCAGCTTGCCAGTTGGCTGTAGGCTACTCCACTAGCAGCTTACCAGTTGGCTGTAGGCTACTCCACTAGCAGCTTACCAGTTGGCTGTAGGCTACTCCATTAGCAGCTTACCAGTTGGCTGTAGGCTACTCCACTAGCAGCTTGCCAGTTGGCTGTAGGCTACACCACTAGCAGCTTACCCGTTGGCTGTAGGCTACTCCACTAGCAGCTTGCCAGTTGGCTGTAGGCTACACCAGTAGCAGCTTACCAGTTGGCTGTAGGCTACTCCACTAGCAGCTTACCAGTTGGCTGTAGGCTACTCTACTATCAGCTTGCTAAAAACTGTAAGCAAGCTAGCCTTTTAGCTTCCCACAGATTTAGATGTGGCTTAGTGTTGTAGGTTACGGTCTTGCTGAAAGGTGAGTTCCTCTCCCAGTGTCTGGTGTAAAGCAGACTGAAGCAGTCTTTCCTCTAGGATCTCCCGTTTAGTTTCATCCTGTAAAACTCCCCAGTCTTTGACGATGTCAAGCATTTCCTTACTATGATGCAGCCATCACCATGCTTGAAAATAAGGAGGCAGTTACTCAGTGATGTTGGATTTGCCCCAAACTTAAGGCTTTGCATTTAGGCCCAAAAAGTGTATTCATTTGCCCTGTTAATTTTTTTGCAGTATTACTTTAGTGCCTTGTTGCAAACAAGATCTGAAATATTTATATTCTCCTTTCACTCTTTCATTTAGGTCATTATTGTGGATTATTGTGAATAGTCACATGTACAGGGTTGCAGGTGGTCACTGTGGTCTAAGGCACTGCATCGCACTGCACTGCACAGCGTCGTCCAGGGTAGGGGAGGGAATGGCCGGCAGGGATGTAGCTCAGTTGGTAGAGCATGGCGTTTGCAACGGCAGGGTTGTGGGTTCGATTCCCATGGGGGGCCAGTATGAAAAACTAGTCACATGTACAGGGTTGCAGGTCATTATTGTGAATAGTCACATGTACAGGGTTGCAGGTGGTCATTATTGGGGATTATTGTGAATAGTCACATGTACAGGGTTGCAGGTGGTCATTATTGGGGATTATTGTGAACATCTTTGACGTGTCTGGGTGGCTTAATACACCATAAACAACATCATTATTAACAGAGGAAGGGTTAGTCATTCATATCACACAATTACTATTTGTTATTGTTTTGTATTTGTTTGTACAAATGTGTAGAATTTTGTTTTTACTTTGACATTATTTTGTGTAGATGAATTACGGAAAATTATAATCAAATCTATTTCAATCCCACTTTTTAAAGCAACAAAATGTGAAAAAAGTTATATTGGGTGTAGACTTTCCATAGGAACTGTATAGCCTAATAATATTTAGGAAGTTAATTTCCTTGAGAAGATAACTGCCCGTGCTTCTCCATCCATTCATATATAGACTACTCTATTTAATTGAGACCAAACGCTCACCTGATCTGGCATGCCCAACTAGGAGAGGAGAGGTATGGCTGCTGAACTAGGAGTGGAGAGTTATGGCTGCTGAACTAGGACAGGAGAGGTATGGCTGCTGAACTAGGAGAGGAGAGGTATGGCTGCTGAACTAGGAGAGGAGAGGAGAGGCTGCTGAACTAGGAGAGGAGAGGTATGGCTGCTGAACTAGGAGAGGAGAGGAGAGGCTGCTGAACTAGGAGAGGAGAGGTATGGCTGCTGAACTAGGAGAGGAGAGGAGAGGAGAGGCTGCTGAACTAGGAGAGGAGAGGAGAGGCTGCTGAACTAGGAGAGGAGAGGAGAGGCTGCTGAACTAGGAGAGGAGAGGTATGGCTGCTGAACTAGGAGAGGAGAGGAGAGGCTGCTGAACTAGGAGAGGAGAGGAGAGGCTGCTGAACTAGGAGAGGAGAGGTATGGCTGCTGAACTAGGAGAGGAGAGGTATGGCTGCTGAACTTGAAACAGCAAGAAAGATGAGCGGTCCGTTGCACTTTCTCTTGACCTACGTTTTGCACGTAGGATATAGCCTGTCTTTTAGGAGCGGGAATATTTTCAGTCAGAGACAAATAAATGGATAATTAATATATATTGAGAAGGAGAAGACTCAACGCTCGATCCCCATGTTGCGCCTTTTGCTTTGTATTGATAATCACATTTTGGGATTTCACCTCGACTCACGTTGGTTGAGCGTCCCCAACTTATTTCTATTAACAGACACGAACTCCGTTTCGTACCTGCGCAGGTAAACTGCATCCTAACCCTCCCATATGGGAAGGGTTTCGATGTCAGTTTCGCCGGCGCCAGCTTCCTTAGGGAGTTCTGGGGGAAACTCCAGAACTCCCAGAACAAGCAGGGATCCCTGGCAGAAATGTTCGAGGTGATCAAGCTGACGGACAATAGCATCAAAACTGTTATTGTCCGTATGTACAATGAAATGGTACAGCCGGAGGACGTTGGAGTATGGTTGGGCAGGTACTGCAACGTGAAGGGGCCCCTGACCCAGGTGAAGGATCCCGACGGGATCTGGACAGGGGCCTGGAGGGTTACTGTCCAGCAAAGGGAGGATCCCGGGGGCTATGGTGGGTTGAAAGCCATCCCATCCACCATAGTCCTCGGAGAGAACAGGGGCCATGTTCACTACCAGGACCAGCCAAAGCTGTGCCGTAAGTGTGGTGAACATGGCCACCTAGCAGACGCCTGTGAAAAGGTGGTCTGTATGAAGTGCCGGGAGGTGGGCCATCGCTACGAGGAGTGCACGAACGGAAGGTCGTGCAACCTCTGTGGCGAGCGGTCCCACCTCATCCGCAGCTGCCCCTCCTCCTGGGCCAACAAGTTCAGGGCTGGCAGGATGGATGCGGCGGCTGCGGACCGGGCTTCCGAACGCCAGAAGAAGGAAGCGGCAGTTGCCAAGGTAGCGGAGGAGGTGATAGTGGAGGAGGTGGTGGAGGAGGTGGTGGCGGTAGTGGAGGAGGTGGTGGTGGCGGCAGTAGAGGAGGTGGTGACGGTAGTTGAGGAAGTGGTGGCAGTAGTGGAGGAAGTGGTAGATAAGGTGGAGTGCGCGGAAGGTGCGGTGGTGGGAGAAGTGGGAGTGGAGGCAAAAACCCTCCCCACCCCAACCCCCCCGCCCCAGACTGATGTGACCCCTGAAGGAGAAAGGGCCGAGAAAGACGGCTCTGGAGAGACGGAGAGTGAGAGCTCCCCAAGTGGGTCTGACAGTATGATGACAGTGTCGGAAACGACACTGTCAAGTGGGGAGAGTGCAGGAGCGGTGGGAGAGACCCTGGGCGAATACCTTCCCCTACGGAAGAGAAACGCTGAGGAGCTCTCCGACCCCGAACAGGGCGAGGAGAAGAAGGGAAAGTTGGAGTGGGAGAGCTCCCAGGGGGAGGATGAGTCCAGGGTCTTTCCATCAAACTCCCCCAACCAAGAATCGTTTTTAAACCCTGTTTTTACCTCCTCTCCCTGCCACCCCCCCTTACCCCGCAGGGAGAGAGAGAAAGTGTCTAATAAATAACCCCTTTTAAACGGTTTTAATGCCTTCTTTCCTTTTAGCACTGTTTACTAACCTCTTTTATGGCTTTTAACATCACCACCATTAATGTTAGAAGCGTAAAGACTGATTTAAGAGCACAATCTGTTTTATCCTTTTTAGAAAGTTTTAATTCAGATGTGTTTTTATTGCAGGAGTGTGGTCTACCCTTTTTAACCTCTTACAGCAAATGGGAGGAGAAGTGGCAGCACGGGCCCTCCATTTGGAGTGGTTCCAATTTTAATAAAAACGATGGTGTTGCTATTTTATTCAAGACCCCACAGGTGGTGGTGAAGGGGAGCACAGTGGTGGTTGGGGGACGTGCTCTTTTAGCCAACTGTACTTTTATGGGGAGGGATTTTAACGTGCTAAATGTATATGGTTTTAATAACAAACATGACCGGTGCGCGCTTTTAGAAGACCTGCAGTCCCACATGCTGGGGAGGGATCCTCTAGTGGTGGGTGGGGATTTTAACTGTGTTTTAAGTAGAGCAGACAGGAGAGGAGCGGGAGAAGATTTTAAGGTAGATAGGTCTAGTGTTTTATTGCAAGGGTTGTGCAGGGATTTTAAACTAACTGACTGTTTTAAAACCCTGCATCCAAGAGAGGAGGGCTTCACCTGGACCAGTGGTGACGGCACCAGAGCCTCTCGCATTGACTATCTGTTTACCCGTGACTGCCCGCCAACTGATGCTAGAATAACCCCTGCTTTCTTCTCAGATCACGTAATGCTGACGTGCACCCTTTCACTAACTTCGGGTGTGACTGTAGGAAGAGGGCCCTGGAAACTGAACTGCTCCCTTTTAGAAGATGATAGAGTAGTTAGCCAGTACAGGGAGCAGTTCAGCCAGTGGCAGACACTACAGGACTTCTTTGACACACGAGCACAATGGTGGGAAATGGTGAAGGGTAAGACGAGGACCTTCTTTAGAGAGATAGGAAAGAAAAAAAGTAAAGAAAAAGATAGACGCATGTTGGGACTGCAGAAGCGACTGGAGCGTTATTTTTACCTAAATCAACAGGGCTTTGATTTTAACCAGGAAATCAAAGACGTTAAGAAAGAGATGGCATTTTTAGCGGAACAGAAGAGCAAGGGGGTTATTTTAAGAAGTAAAGAAAGGGAATTAGAAGAGGGGGAAAAATGTACCAGGTACAACCCGCGAGAACCCGGCCTAGAGTAAACAGAGTGCGTCTCGGGCACGGACCTCTGACTTCCATACGACTCTGGTTTCTCTTCATTACGCACAAGCCTTTCGCCTTTTACTAAAGACTTCCGTGGAGAGGAACACATTTACGAGTTCAACGTATTTTTGGAGGGCCTTTGCTTCTGGCAGAGCCCGATATCTTGTTTCAAGAGAAATCAACAGAGACGGCGTCTGCCTGCCGCGCAGACTTTTTGCTCAGGCATTTGAGTTCGTGCTGGCTGACCGGTGTATTTTTCCAGTCAAAGTAGTCACTCGGCCAATTGAATTTAAGCCCGACAACGACGACTGGCGTATTTTCCGGTCTTTGAACAAATAGTAGCACTGGATGTAAAGAGCTAGAAGTGACTTGACGCATTAGCGACCTTTTGGAAAAAAACACTCGCCTGTCGCCAGGGAAACGTGGAGGGGTTGCGATGGGAGGAGCACACTTTAGCCAAACCGCTGAGGTCTCCCGGCGGGTGCAGGGTTCAATTTGTGGGTTATCGCTTCTCGGCCTTTTGGCTAAGATCAAGTGTAGTATTTTACTGGGCTTGATTTTGAGAAGTGATCAGCGAATTGTGCTTTTGTAAAAAATTGGACCGGGATGTTTAGGGACAGTAAGACAGAGACTGGGTTTTTGGGGACTAAGACGACTGACTTTTGAGGGAAAGGTTTTAATCATCAATGCTGTGATTTTACCTGTCCTTTTATTAATCAGTTCTGTTTTTATCCCCCCAAGATCAACTCTTTTAGCTCTGGACCGGATGCTATTTTATTTCCTGTGGGGAAGCAAGTGGGAGAGGCTGAGGAGGGAGGTGGTGAAGAGGCCCAGGCTCAAGGGGGGGAAAGGCTTGCCTGACCTCTACTTGTTCCTGGGCAGCCGCTATACAGCGTTACATCTCACTCTTGCCACCTCCCCGGTCAACAATAAGACCCAGGCCCTCGCACGGTTCTGGCTGGGGTCTTACCTCAGGTCTCTGAGTTTGATCCCAGTCGACCTGCGAGCCCCAGTCTCTTTCCTGCTCCCCACACACTACATCCAGCTCAAAACGTTTTTAAGACATTTTAAACTGGAAAAGGAGCCTGTCACTGTTTTAACTAAACTCCGCTCTCTTCTCTCTCTTGTGCAGGAACGGGAACCGGTGTGTCCAGTGCGCGGGCTTGCTATAGGCGAGCCCTCAACGGTTTGGCGCAACGTGTCCCATCCTGCTCTGCTGAATTGGCACCGTGACCTGTCCTGGATGGTCGCCCATGAGATCCTCCCGGTCAGGGCCGTTATGCACTCCCGGGGCATGGCGAGGACATCCGTGTGCCCCCGACCAGGCTGCGGCCAGGAGGAGTCGGTGAGGCACTTGCTCTGGGAGTGCAGATCTCCCCACGCCTGCCAGCAGGAGAGGACCTAACGCCCCAGCTCGTGCTGTATGGGGTGGGCCGAAGGCCTATAACAACAAAGGCCTTCACACAACTCTGGCCCACCCTCACATGTCTGAAGGATGCACTGTGGTCCTCCCGCAACCTGCTGGTAGGGAAACAGGTAGAGACCACCCCCCAGGCAGTGGCGTTGGTAGCCACGGAAGCCCTGGGGTGGTACGAACGACAGGGGGCCTCGACCCCAGGCGAAGGGTCCCCCACAACACCCAAGGTCCCGGCGGCCACGGCCTGACAGCGCTGCGGCGCCTAGGGCGATGCGCCTAGGGGAGGAGTCTCCTCTGGGCCCCGACGGACGGGTATGGAGTCGATTAAGGAAGAGCAGGAGGAGGCTTTTTTGATAAGGACTCACCCCGTTTTTGTACAAGGGACCGAAGACAGCTTTTTAACAAAGTGACTTTTGACAGGCTTCTTATGTCTTAAAAATGTTTTTACTTTGTTAAATCATGTACACACATTTTAAAATGGCTTTTACTAATTGTCTTTTACAGGAATGGGTACTTTTAGGTAGGATTGTTTTTTTGTTTTAAATAAACCACATGTACCGTGGTTTGGTAACTTCCTGTTGTTCAACGGACCGGAATGAAGAAGCAGAGTTTGGAAAAAATGTATTTGGTGTCCATTAAGTCTTAAACAGCAAGGGGGCATTGTTTCCACTCCGTTGTGGCCATCCCCATTTAAATGTAAGACCTCATCAGACCATTGTTGTGTTGTTTTACCCTTAGTGTACTAACTTGAACTCCACTACCCTCTTTTTGGGATTTACAGGAAACACCTATCCCACCCCCCTCCTCCCTCTCCCTCCAACCCTCCTCCCCCCTCCCCCTCTTGGGGTCCCCAGGTCGTGCCTCTCCTGGTAACTTACTGCTGGGTCTGAGGAGGGTGTCTGTGCTGCTGGTCGACTGCAGGAAAACACCGGGACAGAGTGGGTTTATGCTCTTACATACATTTATTTTAAGACACTCCCTAGATGTCCTTAATTACCATTAAATACAATCACTAACCTTCTTAAAATGTAGAATCATTAGAAGCACTCCTACCCCATTGGTTACATTGATGATTTTAACCCATCCAATATGCTCAAATCTGATCACAAGAGTTTGGAAAGCTGGGCCTTGAACTAACTTCGATATGAAGAAGGAACCCTAACTGTCTGTCTTTGTTTCACAGGGGACAGCCCTAACCGTCGCTCTCTCAGTAGAAGGGGCTTATCATCTGGGGAGGCTAACCAACATCATGTTGCTGATGAGGCAGAGAAGAGTCTCTCCAGATCAGAACACCTCAAGAAACACCAGCAGAGACTTACAGGGAAGAAACCTCACTGCTGCTTTGACTGTGGAAAGAGTTTCACCTCTTCAACAAATCTTAATACACACAAGAGAATACACACAGGAGAGAAACCTTATAGCTGTGATCAGTGTGGGAAGAGATTCACTCAGTCAGGAAACCTGGCTGAACACAAGATTATGCACACAGGAGAGAAGCCTTACCACTGCTCAGACTGTGGAATGAGCTTAACCACTTCAAAAGGACTTCTAGTACACCAGAGAACACACACAGGAGAGAAGCCTTTTGGTTGTGATCAGTGTGGGAAGAGATTCACTCAGTCAGGAAGCCTGGCTTTACACAAGAGAATACACACAGGAGAGAAACCTTATAGCTGTGGCGTACCTTTACACACACACCCACACCCACACACACACCCACACACACACACCCACCCCCCCACACACACACACACACACACACACACACAATGAAGGGATTAATTTCCTACCCATACAGAGGTGATAGTGATGTGCCAATATTGTATGGTACCTTTCTTTGCAAACCAATAATAAAGCTTCTTATAATGGGGATTATTGTTATGATGTTGATCATTTGTATTCCCGCAGGATAGCCTCAGATGTGTCGTCAAAGGACGGCCACAGAAAGAGGGCCCATCTTCAACAAATCTTAATACACACAAGAGAATACACACAGGAGAGAAACCTTATAGCTGTGATCAGTGTGGGAAGAGATTCACTCAGTCAGGAAACCTGGCTGAACACAAGAGAATACACACAGGAGAGAAACCTTATAGCTGTGATCAGTGTGGGAAGAGATTCACTCAGTCAGGACACCTGGCTTTACACAAGAGAATACACACAGGAAAGAAATCTTATAGCTGTGATCAATGTGGGAAGAGATTCACTCATTCAGGAAGCCTGGCTTTACACAAGAGAATACACACAGGAGAGAAGCCTTTTGGTTGTGATCAATGTGGGAAGAGATTCACTCAGTCAGGACACCTGGCTTTACACAAGAGAATACACACAGGAGAGAAACCTTATAGCTGTGATCAATGTGGGAAGAGATTCACTCATTCAGGAAGCCTGGCTTTACACAAGAGAATACACACAGGAGAGAAGCCTTTTGGTTGTGATCAGTGTGGGAAGAGATTCACTCAGTCAGGACACCTGGCTTTACACAAGAGAATACACACAGGAGAGAAGCCTTTTGGTTGTGATCAGTGTGGGAAGAGATTCACTCACTCAGCAAACATGGCTTTACACAAGAGAATACACACAGGAGAGAAGCCTTTTGGTTGTGATCAGTGTGGGAAGAGATTCACTCGGTCAGGAAGCCTGGCTTTACACAAGAGAATACACACAGGAGAGAAGCCTTACCACTGCTCAGACTGTGGAATGAGCTTAACCACTTCAAAAGGACTTCTAGTACACCAGAGAACACACACAGGAGAGAAGCCTTTTGGTTGTGATCAGTGTGGGAAGAGATTCACTCAGTCAGGAAGCCTGGTTGAACACCAGAGAACACACACAGGAGAGAAGCCTTTTGGTTGTGATCAGTGTGGGAAGAGATTCACTCGGTCAGGAATCCTGGCTTTACACAAAAGAAAACACCACACTGTTGGGTAACCTTTCCACTTTTGTTAGCTCAATCCAGTTAATCATAGACTAGTGTACACACACCGGAGAAAAGCCCTACAGGGTGAGTTTTGCCACCTCAAGCATTCTTAATGTGGCCTTCCTTAGTGTAATTTGATGTACTGTCAACAAGGGGTCCACCCTCTGAAAACTTTAACTATCCATTATTTCCAGATTTCTATTAATTGCAATGTGAGTGAAATAGTCTGTGTTTGAATGGTGTGGGCGTACGTACCCCAACAACAGAATGGTGTGGGTGTTTCCCAACAACAGGATTGGTCAGCTCAGAGAAAGCAGGGCGGTAGCTCCTCCCCCTCTCTCTGCAAGTCTATCGTTAGGGTTAAGGCAAGGGTCCGTTTAACATGTTGACTAGTTGGGATGTGGTCAGAAAAGTCCCTTAAGTCGCTGCCGTCCCACAGTCTGTTGACAGATGCTATGATACCAGTTAAGTCTGTTCACACGAGATTACAGAAATGTTGGCAAGTCGATTTATGTGGTTTGCTTAGCGAGCAAGCTAGAGGGATCTGAAGACTGATAACAATGTCTAAGGACAATTCACCATCACCATGATCAACCCTGTCTACCAGCCAACTCACCATGATCAACCCTGTCTACCATCCAACTCACCTTATTTTGAAATGACACGATATTGTTTGGCAGAATGAACACAGTATAGTGAATATTTTCCCAAACTGCGTTACCCACTCCAGTCAGCAGATGACGATGTGAGTCTTTCAAGAGCTGTTTCCTCCAGTGGACAGGACGCTTTTTCAACAACAACACGGACTCATCAGCCTCCTCGGTAGCTTGCTAGCAAACAAACAAACCACAAAGTTTGCTGCCTCAGTGTTTTTAGATATTTTTCTCAGACGTTACTATGGTATACTGAAGTACAATTACAAGCATTCCATAAGTGTCAAAGGCTTTTATTGACAATTACATTAAGTTTATGCAATGAGTTAATATTTGCAGTGTTGACCCTTCTATTTCAAGACCTCTGCAATGGCATGCTGTCAATTAACTTCTGGGCCACATCCTGACTGATGGCAGCCCATTCTTGCATAATCAATGCTTGGAGTTTGTCAGAATTGGTGGGTTTTTGTTTGTCCATCCGCCTCTTGAGGATTGACCACAAGTGGTCCTCTGTAGCTCAGCTGGTAGAGCATGGCGCTTTTAACGCCAGGGTAGTGGGTTCGATCCCCTGGACCATCCATACGTAAAAATGTATGCACACATGACTGTAAGTCGCTTTGGATAAAAGCGTCTGCTAAATGGCTTATTATTATTATTACGTTTTCAATGGGATTAAGGTCTGGGGAGTTTCCTGGCCCATGGACCCAACATTTCAATGTTTTGTTCCCCGAGCCACTTAGTTATCACTTTTGCCTTATGGCAAGATGCTCCATCATGCTGGAAAAGGCATTGTTCGTTACCAAACTGTTCTTGGATGGTTCATCAGAGAAAATGACTTTACCCCAGTCCTCAGCAGTTCAATCCCTGTACCTTTTGCAGAATATCAGTCTGTCCTCCTGGAGAGTAGTGGCTTCCTGTCATGAGAATTTTGTTATCTAAATGGTTGAAGTCAACTACTTCTTAAATCTTTGAATAATTCCCAAAAGGTTGTAAATCTCTTAGTTTAAATAAATTCAACAAAGACTCAATCCTGCAATGGTCAGCATATTTATTCATGAGAGCGCTCTGAAACAAAATGGTCGTACAATATTTTTATACGCACACATCAGAGGAAAAATCCCACCACTCTTTAGGCGGGCTGTAGTTTTCCACTGGAAAACTGCTCTCCTGACCATCAGGTCACACACACACACACACACACACACACACACACTGTTCTTATCTACTTCCTGCTAGGGCAGGCTGCATTCCTTAGATATCGCCGTCCTCACAATATTCTGAAACCTTTTCATACTCTCCTTGGGAACCAGTCTCCTGTTATTTGGTTTCAATCGTTTTCTGTTGCTGGGATATAAACACATTTGATTAACTCTCTAAGCTCTAGTCTACTAATTAGTCAGACATTATTAGTTTAACTGAGGGTGTTACATTTTAGTCATATCTTACTCACACATGTCTTTATCAATCCACCCTTTGACTAAATTTCACACACATTTAAAATACATTCTTATAAAATGAAACACACAAGAAGGCATACAACGTATTTTGCATATTAAATGAGTCACTAGTACAAAACACACTATAAAATGCAATTTGTCTTTTATTGCTACCAAATTTTACTTCCAACCATAACTCACTCTCCATGTTAGGAGATAGTATACTAAACATTAAAATCATTTAACACAGATTCATCAGGATTGAAATGTTCTGCATCGTCCACTAGAGCGGGAGGATATAGGTTGTCGTTCCATCGGTCTGAGTTTGGAACGGGTCCACATCTCACCATCTGCAGTGACACTGCCTTTTCCAAAGACCTTAACACAAGACCTCGCACACACAGGATTAAACAGCATCCACATAACACCAAACTGAACATTCCCACCAGAACTGCCCCCACCACTGTTGCCACAATCTGTTTCCATTTTCCAAACATATTATCAAAACCAACCAGTTAGTGAGTTGTCAATGCCAGAGTTCTCAGCCAGTTCCTTTGCCAGCGTGGTGAGTCCCTGGAGGGCCTTGGTCACTGACCCGTCACGTGCTGTATTATTGGGGATGAAAGTACAGCACATAGATCCAAACAAAACACAAACCCCGCCCCGTTCAGCCAAAAGCATATCCAAAGCTATCCTATTCTGCCATGCCATTAAACTAGTTGCCGCTGTCTGCTCAGCCAATCCCTTTATTGCATCACGTGTGTTATTAATAAACCTCTGTTGGTTATAGTAGATGTAGTTTATCCAATCCACATTCTTATTAATTGTCGACCACTAGAAAAGACTTGATTCAAAACCAGCTGCAATTTGATTCCTAGCTTTGAATTCTTCTGGAACCCCTCGAGGTACTCCTATCCCATCGATATACACCCTCTCATCAAAGGATCCTGGGAGGAGGTCTCTCCTTCTACGTGACAACCCACCAGTTTTTGACATGTTGGATCGTTTGATGAGCGTGAAAGGCATTACCAGCTGGGCCAACGCACAGGTTCCGGTCCAATTCGCATGTAGATTAGGCCATAATCTGTTACCACCACACAACCACCAGATGTCAGCACGGGCCTGATTTTGGTTCCTAAAATCCTCTGGCTGCAACAAAGAGGAGAGATTGGTCATGGTCTCTTTACTTGTGAAATTCTCAGTGTAGGAGCAGGAGCTGAGATGCCCTACCCCGTATCCTATCTTGTCAGTCCTAGAAAAACAATAATAAGATTCCCCTGAGACTTCAAACGGAGGTAATCTAGGTTGGGGGGACTTCGTTGCCGGGGGATACAGATAGTGCAAGTCAATACAAGACTCCTTCACCACTTTCCCAGGTGACTTGCCTTGTACTGTGTATGGAGATTCACATATCCCCACCTCTCGGTATGAGCAACTACATGATCCCAAGAGGTACATGGTGACATACATATATACCTACCGTCCCCTACAATATTACCAGCCAGTAGTTCCCAACTCCCCAACTGGTCCACAAAGACCTCAAAGGTGATGTCCTTTCCTACAGTCACTAGTACTTCCCCTTTCCCTACGTTAAGCTGCCTTCTCTGCCTGCTCTTACCTTCCTCTGGCCTGTCCTTACTGACTTGAGTTAGATTAACTACTACTTCTGGCTGGTCGGGCGGGTTTGGGTGTGCTAGGAGTATGGCCCCCACAATCAGACAGCTACCTACCGTCAGAATACCTGTGAATCCCCACCCTCGCCCTGCGAACATGTCAGACGCCAGAGGCCAACCCATTGCTTTACCTTCTATCGAACTCACACAGGGATGATCAGACAGGGTAGGGGAATCTTCGTTAAGGAGCCAACCCCCGAGCCCTAGTGGTGATCGGTTCTTTCTCCTAACTCTGTGTTTGTTCGTCAGGTGTATCTGGGTTTACCTTTTTGCAGTGTGTGACATGCACCCAGGTGGATCTTTCGGCGATACTTACAGCGAAGGCCGTCACCAACAGGACCTGATATGGACCTTCCCAACGGGGCTGTTTCCAGTCTTTCTTCTTTAGGGATTGGATCCACACCCAGTCACCTGGTTGGATTGAGTGGGTTACCTTCTCCTTTAGTTCTCCTGTTGGGCACAAAATCTTTGACATACGTGTTTGGTTAATGAACAGTCTCCTCATGTGTTCTGCTAGAGTGTCTTCTACTTCTATGTCTGTCTGTTCTAGTCTTCCTAGCTCGGGCATTCTATATGGTCTTCCAAAAAACTTTTCAAAGGGGGATAGTCCCTCTTTATCTGGGGTTATCCTAATCGTGATCAACACTATTGGTAGGCATTGTACCCAATTTCTTCCCTTCACTCCGTGATAACTCTATAAAATCAATTTCCAATTGCTGGACTGGCTAGTCTGCCATAGGATATTCCCCTTTTGGTGCTCTCTGTCTCCCTTGATGATTACTTTGTGCACATATAACACACCTTGAACACAATTTTTTAAAAGTAATTTGTTATCCCATAGGCTACAAAGTGTTTTCTAATTATTTCTACCATCCCTCCGGTTGATACATGGCTCAGCCCATGTACCAAAACTGCTGCATATCTAAACAGAGATGTTGGTAATATGGGTAATTTACCTTGATACCAAATCCCCTCCTTAATAACTGCTCCTAGCTTTTCCCATTTAGTAACTTCTTTCATTGAGGCTCTTAATTGACTTTCTCTCAGTAAGTCTGTGTCAATACTCACTTCCTCTTTCAGATGTAGCTGAGTGGTTTGCCTTCATCGCTTCCTCATCTGCCTTCCGGTTACCATGGTTGCTAATACTGTCTTTCCCTGTAGTATGAGCGTCACACTTGCAAATAGCCATCTTGTCTGGTAAGAGAACAGCGTCTTAACAAATTTAAAATCAATTGAGCATGTGTTTATAGGTTTCCCAGAAGTAGTTACCATTCCCCTATTTCTCCATTGTGCAGCGAATACGTGAACTGTATTTAAATGCATAAGCACTATCTGTGTAAATGGTAACCCGTTTTCCTTTACCTAAATGACATCCACGAGTGAGAGCCACTATTTCTGCCTGCTGTGCAGAATAATTTCGAGGTAAAGATTCAGCTCCTAGAACGTCTGTCTCTGTTACAACCGCATATATCCTGTGGCATTAGTGCCATCAGGGTTTGTTCTGGACGAGCCATCTACAAACATAGTTATTTCTCCATCGGGCATGGCTATGTCTGTTAAGTCAGGTCTTGGCAACACAAGCTTCTCAGTTTCGGTTACACAATCATGTGGTCTCCCATCTGTTGCAATGGGAACCAGAGTAGAAGGATTGAGAGTTGTGAATCGTTCTATGGTCAAATTGGGCATGTTTAACAGAATGATCATACAAGGTAAGTGTCTAGCCGGTGACATATAGGCCATTTTATGCTCGAATAATAAAATGGACACTCCGTGTGGTACTTTTAATGTTAGGTCATGGTAAAGTACTACTGAGGCCAAATCCTCCACTGCTTGGGCAGCTGCTACCACAGATTCTAAACATAAAGGCATGCCTTGAGCCACTTCATCCAATCTGGAGGAGTAATATGCAATGGGCTTATTCCCCCCCCCCCATGTTTTTTGTGTAAGGACTGATGTCATAAACCCCTGTCTACAATCTACAGTGTGTGTAAAAGGGCGGGGTCATATCTAGGGAAGGCTAGAACTGTATTTGATGTTAATAGTTTCTTTATGTTAGCCAACTGTACCTCAGCCTCCTCTGTCCACTCGATCTTATCCTTAGCAGCCATTGCTTTTCCATAGATATATCCACTTAGCTTCCCCGTATGTAATGCAATGTGTTGCACCCAAGCCCCTGCGGTAGTTAATCATACCCAGAAAACTCATCATTTGTTTCTTGTTAATAGGTTTTGGGGGCCTCTAAGATAGCCACCTTCCTAGAGGCATTCAAAGTCATTCCCTCTTGAGTTAGTGTATGTCCTAAATAGATTACTTCCTCCTGCCATAGTTGTAATTTTTTCTTACTGACCTTGTGACCCTGCTCTGCCAAGAACCGCAACAGTGCTATGGTATCAACCTTCCTGGGTTCGCAACTAATATGTCGTCCACATATACTAACATTTGGCTGCCCTCCTGAGGGGTCAAACTGGCCTAAATCCTGGGTTATTGCCTGACTAAATATCGTGGGACTCTCCGAAAATCCTTGGGGATGACGCGAATATTTCAATTTCTGACCTTGAAAGGTAAAGCCGAACCAGCCTTGACTATCTGGGTGTACCTGTATGCTAAACAAATGCATTAGCTAGATCTATCACTGGAAAATAAGCATTCTCAGGTTTCAATTGGTTCAACAAAGTATGTGGGTGAGGCACACAAGGTGCCCTTGGAATTATACTATTGTTTACCCCTTGCAAATCCATCACCTATCCCAGATGACTCAGGGGGTATTGAAACGTGCTCCTAGATGGTTTTACAGGGCACTTTTGTTTAAAAAAGAAACACGACTTAGTCTCCGGCTGTTGGATTCTGTTAAAGTTGGGTTAGGGTTAGGGTTAGGGTTAGGGTTAGGGTTAGGGTTAGGGTTAGGATTAGGGTTAGGTTTAGGGTTAGGGTTAGGGTTAGGGTTAGGTACAGGGATAAAAACTCCATCGGACACCCCTGTCCAATTCTGTATGTGGAGAAGGTAATGTCGTTGGGAGCTGGGGTTTGTTTTGTTGTACTCCTGGGAGGCCGTAGATGTCAATCGATGTGCTTTGGAGGGGGCTAGGTGGATTTCAAAATTTTGTTATGTTTTTTGCACATAGGTACAGGGATAAAAACTCAATTGGACACCCCTGTCCAATTCTGTATGTGGAGAAGTTAATGTCGTGGGGAGCTGGGGTTTGTTTTGCTGTACTCCTGGGAGGCCGTAGATGTCAATCGATGTGCTTTGGAGGGGGCTAGGTGGATTTCAAAATTTGGTTAGGATTAGGGGTTAGGGGTTAGGGGTTAGGGGTTGGGGTTAGGGTTAGGGTTAGGGGTTAGGGTTAAGGTTAGATTAGGGTTAGGGTTTAGGGTTAGGGTTAGGGTTAGGTTAGGGTTAGGGTTAGGGTTAGGGTTAGGGTTAGGGTCAGGGTTAGGGTTAGGGTTAGGGTTAGGGTTAGGGTACAGGGATAAAAACTCCATCGGACACCCCTGTCCAATTCTGTATGTGGAGAAGGTAATGACGTGGGGAGCTGGGGTTTGTTTTGTTGTACTCCTGGGAGGCCGTAGATGTCCATTGATGTGCTTTGGAGAGGGCTAGGTGAATTTCAAAATTTGGTTAGGATTAGGGGTTAGGGGTTAGGGGTTAGGGGTTGGGGTTAGGGATAGGGGTTAGGGTTAAGGTTTGAGTTTGAGTTTGAGTTTATTTTTATTTTTACAGGGACAGTGCACATTATTCAACGTTTCAGTAAAAGTGCCGGTTTTAGCCAGCCGGCTAATTTTCGACCGCAGTCCCTGGGCAGGTTATTAAAAACAATTACAATATAGACAATAACAACATAGAACAAGACATAGCATACAGACATAGCAACATAGGACAAACAAGACGTAGCATACAGACCGAGCAACATAGAACAAAAAGCAGCAAGACAAAATTCATAAAAGCAACAAAGTGTTTCCACACCTCACAAGTTACAGACAACAGACATGGAAAGCGGCAACACACAGCTAGGGACCATGTTCACAAATCTGATTGACCTTTAGCCATGTCTTCAAGTATTTTGTGAAAGTGTGATATGTGGTGCAGTTATGTGTGTCTGATGGCAGTGTATTCCAGACATGGGAAGCTCTCACAGAAAAAGCGGATTTACTAAAGGTGCTTTTCCTTAGGGGAACTACACAGTCACCTCTCATGGCAGACCTTGTGGATCTGCTGCCATATGTTTGGGTTTTCTGTTTAACAAAAATACTGAGTGGAGGGTGAGCCAAGCCATTTAGGATCTTGAATACAAGACATGCATCGGTGTATTGCACAAGATTTTCCCAACTCAGGAGCTCATGCTTTCTAAGGATGTGACAGTGATGATGGCTATTGGGCTTCCTATCAAGCACTTTGAGAGCCTGTTTGTAGACAGACTGAATAGGTCTTACTGTTGTACAGCAAGCTTGGGCCCAACTAGTCAAGCAGTATGTTAAGTGGGGGAGTATCATAGATTTGAAGTACAGTTTTGCTACCTCTGTAGTCAAACAATTTCGTATAAATCGGAAATTAGCTAGGTTGAATTTGGTTATTTGAATTACCTTTTTCACATGCTTTTTAAAAGAGAGGTTGGAATCAAGTATGATGCCAAGGTACTTAAAATCAGATACCCCCTGGAGCTTCTCCCCTGACACATAGACTTCTGGCTCAGTAGCATCTGTTGCCCCCTTTGTGAAGAACATGCAAACAGTTTTTTTCACATTGAGATGCAAACACGAGTCACTGAGCCACTTTGTAACCTGGACCATTACAGTAGTGAGTTCTTGTGCAGCTTGTTGTTTGCTCTTTGCATGCACATATATCACTGTATCATCTGCATACATTTGAACTTCAGACCCAGTACAGACAGAAGGCAGATCATTAATGTACAGGCTGAACAGGAGGGGCCCCAGTATTGACCCTTGGGGCACACCCACATCATAGCTAAGAGTGGGCGACAGCTCATTGCTCACTCTGACACACTGAGTTCTGCCTTCAAGGTATGATTTCATCCATCTCAAGGCATCGGGGGAAAAGTTGAACTTGGACAATTTTGTGATGAGAATCTCATGGTTAACAGCCTTCCTTAGGTCCAGAAACACAGCCCCAACAACGCCCCCTTTGTCCATCTTGGACTTCACATTTTCCAGAAAAAAGCAGTTGGCCATTTCTGTGGAGTGTTTCGCTCTGAAGCCAAACTGCATGGAATGTAATGTGAAGGGGCTGTTGTTGAGGTGGGCAATCAGTTGTTCTGCTACACACTTTTCAACAATCTTTGACACCACAGGTAGTATACTAATGGGCCTGTAGTTACTCACATCAGCAGAGTCGCCTGATTTAAAGATGGCCGTTATTATGGCCGACTTCCATACCCTTGGAAACACCCCGAGACCAATAGATGTGTTGGTGACCTTAGTAATGGGGCCAATGAGTGACTCTTTGTAGTTTTTAAGAAAGGTAGAGTCCATCCCAAACACATCTTTGGCTTTAGAGTTCTTTAGTGAGCTAATCACCTTGTCTACCTTTGACTCAGAAACCTCCCTTATGATGAAGACAGGTTGAGCATCATTTACTAGCACTGAGCCCAAGAAACCAGTTGAGGGGTTCTGTGTCAGTACCCTGACAGAGTCAATAAAGTAGGAATTGAAGGCTATTGCTATTTCGACTGCATCCTGTGTTAGATTGTTATTCACCATGATTTCTAGTCTTTTTGCAGTGTTACTATGGTCTTTCCCTGTTAACTTTTTTAGATTCTCCCAGATCAGTTTAGAATTTCCCTTTGCTTCACCAATTATGTTAATAAAAAAGTTTGCCTTGGCCTGTCTGATTTCTTTCATCACCTTATTTCTCAACATGGTAAACCTACGTCTGTCATGCTCTAATTTGGATCTTAGGGCTATTTTTAGATAATAATCTCGTTCTTTCATCAATTTCCAGATTTCTCCATTTAGCCAAGGAAGAGTGCTCTTTTGGCCAGGTTTGGATTTGATTTTCTTTAGGAAACCATTTAATGTAGTCTGGATTGTGGATAGAAAAACTTGACTATCAGCTTCCACGTCTGCATAGGACAAGAGATCATTCCAGTTAATTCCCTTAATTGCATTTTCAAAATAGCTTAATTCACTCTTAGGTATTCTTAGTTGATCAGGCTTTCTAACAGTAGAGAGGTTAAACCTGCTCTTAGACAGCTTTCTGGCTATAAGTGTCAGATTATGATCAGATAGCCCAGTAACCATATTGAAGATTTAGTCACTCTCTCTGGTTTATTACTGAACACCAAATCAATCTGTGTTTTAGAGCAACAAGTCACCCTGGTTGGCCCTTTAACTAGCTGTGTAAGGTCAAAGGTATTAGTGATCCGTTTGAGGGTTTTCCTACAACACTTGTCTTCATAATTAATGTTAAAATCTCCCATTAAGATGACCTCTTTCCCAAAATCACATTCCCTAAGCATGTTATTAAACTGATCAAAAAACACACTTTTGGTGGAAGGTGGCCTATACATTCCAATGAGGGTAAAATACATTTGGGGAGACAGTGTAATGTTCAGGCCAATACATTCTAGTTCATTATCACATGACCACTCAATTTGTTTACATCGGATATGTTCTTTAATATAAATCATCACACCCCCTCCTCTTCCTTCAGTCCTGTCTCTCCTGAAAACATTGTAGCCAGGCACAATCAAAGCAGCAGATGGAGAGTTTCTATGGAGCCATGTCTCTGAGAGGCAGAGAAAGTCAAGGTTGGAGTCTGTGAGTAGATGTTGAATTTGATCACTTTTTGGAATGACACTACGAATGTTCAAGTGCCCCCCTAGTAGTCCCTTGGGCTTAGCTCGTGGGTCCCAGATGACTCGAGAGTGATTGACACATGAAAAAAATTAAATTTTCTGTGTTTTCTGACGGCTGGGTTTAGGCCGTTTTGTTTCGTTTTGATTAGGGGCAGTTCGGTAGCGCAATTAACAATCCCTCCCGCCTGCACTGGATGCGGGAAACTAATTAAAACAGCTTGCATACCAGAAGCAGAGTCAGGGATCGCATATAGCGACTTTGGTATGTTTGAAGAGTCAAAATCCATCCTGGAGCCGGGTGAGTCGAGAGAAACCACAGGACCATAGCACTCACCCACCTCCACAGCGGCGACGATCAGTGGACGAGGCCATCCACCGCCCTCCACTCCGGTGCGTATCGCTGGCTCGGTGATGTTGGGCCCAGGAGTGAGTTGCACATCCCCGGAGAGCAGGAGGGTAGTGAACAGGTAGTTTAACAGTTTCCGATAAATGTTGGACTTGTGTTTGTTGCGCCTAAGCGGTTCAGTAGAATAAGGAGCGAGGTAGGCTTGGCCATTATTCAGAACATTATGGTATGCTGTGTACTGTCCGCTCCCGTGGAACGGTGAACCAATGTGTTTGTGTTTGGTGTTAATATTCTCCGGTAGTAGACTGATTGTGTCATCCCAGCAAGGACGCACTGAGATTATCAGTAGAGCAGCTACATAACTGACAATCATGGCAGAGTACTGGAGATAAAACACATAATTGCGCTTTAACTCTTTGCATGAGTTACTTAGCTGGGGTCGGCGTACACCTGATGGTTTAGATAAAATTACAGCATTCGAATGAGAAGCGGCACCTGCCACACCACCCTGTCTTCCGTCCTCCATTATCGAGGTTAGGGTTAGGGTTTAGGGTTAGGGTTAGGGTTAGGGTTAGGGTTAGGGTACAGGGATAAAAACTCAATTGGACACCCCTGTCCAATTCTGTATGTGGTGAAGGTTAGCGTTAGGGTTAGGGTTAGGGGTTAGGGGTTAGGGTTAGGGTTAGGGTTAGGTACAGGGATAAAAACTCAATTGGACACCCCTGTCCAATTCTGTATGTGGAGAAGGTAATGTCGTGGGGAGCTGGGGTTTGTTTTGCTGTACTCCTGGGAGGCCGTAGATGTCAATCGATGTGCTTTGGAGGGGGCTAGGTGGATTTCAAAATTTGGTTAGGATTAGGGGTTAGGGGTTAGGGGTTGGGGTTAGGGTTAGGGTTAGGGTTAGGGGTTAGGGTTAAGGTTAGATTAGGGTTAGGGTTTAGGGTTTAGGGTTAGGGTTAGGGTTAGGGTTAGGTTAGGTTAGGGTTAGGGTTAGGGTTAGGGTTAGGGTTAGGGTTAGGGTTAGGGTACAGGGATAAAAACTCAATTGGACACCCCTGTCCAATTCTGTATGTGGAGAAGGTAATGTCGTGGGGAGCTGGGGTTTGTTTTGTTGTACTCCTGGGAGGCCGTAGATGTCAATCGATGTGCTTTGGAGGGGGCTAGGTGGATTTCAAAATGTGTTTATGTTTTTTGCACACAGGGATAAAAACTCAATTGGACACCCCTGTCCAATTCTGTATGTGGAGAAGGTAATGTCGTGGGGAGCTGGGGGTTCTTTTGTTGTACTCCTGGGAGGCCGTAGATGTCCATCGATGTGCTTTGGAGGGGGCTAGGTGGATTTAAAAATTTGGTTATGTTTTTTGCACATAGGGTACAGGGATAAAAACTCAATTGGACACCCCTGTCCAATTCTGTATGTGGAGAAGGTAATGTCGTGGGGAGCTGGGGTTTGTTTTGTTGTACTCCTGGGAGGCCGTAGATGTCCATCGATGTGCTTTGGAGGGGGCTAGGTGGATTTCAAAATTTGGTTATGTTTTTTGGGTTAGGGTTAGGGTTAGGGTTAGGGTTAGGTACAGGGATAAAAACTCAATTGGACACCACTGCCCAATTCTGTATGTGGAGAAGGTAATGTCGTGGGGAGCTGGGGTTTGTTTTGTTGTACTCCTGGGAGGCCGTAGATGTCCATCGAAGTGCTTTGGAGGGTTAGGGTTAGGGTTAGGTACAGGGATAAAAACTCAATTGGACACCCCTGTCCAATTCTGTATGTGGAGAAGGTAATGTCGTGGGGAGCTGGGGTTTGTTTTGCTGTACTCCTGGGAGGCCGTAGATGTCCATCGATGTGCTTTGGAGGGGGCTAGGTGGATTTAAAAATCTGGTTATGTTTTTTGCACATAGGTACAGGGATAAAAACTCAATTGGACACCACTGTCCAATTCTGTATGTGGAGAAGGTAATGTCGTGGGGAGCTGGGGTTTCTTTTGTTGTACTCCTGGGAGGCCGTAGATGTCCATCGATGTGCTTTGGAGGGGGCTAGGTGGATTTCAAAATGTGGTTATGTTTTTTGTACATAGGGTACAGGGATAAAAACTCAATTGGACACCCCTGTCCAATTCTGTATGTGGAGAAGGTAATGTCGTGGGGAGCTGGGGTTTGTTTTGTTGTACTCCTGGGAGGCCGTAGATGTCCATCGATGTGCTTTGGAGGGGGCTAGGTGGATTTCAAAATTTGGTTATGTTTTTTGGGTTAGGGTTAGGGTTAGGGTTAGGGTTAGGTACAGGGATAAAAACTCAATTGGACACCACTGCCCAATTCTGTATGTGGAGAAGGTAATGTCGTGGGGAGCTGGGGTTTGTTTTGTTGTACTCCTGGGAGGCCGTAGATGTCCATCGATGTGCTTTGGAGGGTTAGGGTTAGGGTTAGGTACAGGGATAAAAACTCAATTGGACACCCCTGTCCAATTCTGTATGTGGAGAAGGTAATGTCGTGGGGAGCTGGGGTTTGTTTTGCTGTACTCCTGGGAGGCCGTAGATGTCCATCGATGTGCTTTGGAGGGGGCTAGGTGGATTTCAAAATCTGGTTATGTTTTTTGCACATAGGTACAGGGATAAAAACTCAATTGGTTATGTTTTTTGGGTTAAGGTTAGGGTTAGGTTAGGGTTAGGGTTAGGGTTAGGGTTAGGGTTAGGTACAGGGATAAAAACTCAATTGGTGGCCGTAGATGTCAATCGATGTGCTTTGGAGGGGGCTAGGTGGATTTCAAAATGTGGTTAGGGTACAGGGATAAAAACTCAATTGGACACCCCTGTCCAATTCTGTATGTGGAGAAGGTAATGTCGTGGGGAGCTGGGGTTTGTTTTATTGTACTCCTGGGAGGGTTAGGTTTAGGGTTAGGGTTAGGGTTAGGGTTAGGTACAGGGATAAAAACTCAATTGGACACCCCTGTCCAATTCTGTATGTAGAGAAGGTAATTTCGTGGGGAGCTGAGGTTTGTTTTGTTGTACTCCTGGGAGGCCGTAGATGTCAATCGATGTGCTTAGGGTTAGGGTTAGGGTTAGGGTTAGGTACAGGGATAAAAACTATATTGGACACCCCTGTCCAATTCTGTATGTGGAGAAGGTAATGTCGTGGGGAGCTGGGGTTTGTTTTGCTGTACTCCTGGGAGGCCGTAGATGTCCATCGATGTGCTTTGGAGGGGGCTAGGTGGATTTCAAAATTTGGATATGTTTTTGGTTTAGGGTTAGGGTTAGGGTTAGGGTTAGGTTAGGGTTAGGGTTAGGGTTAGGTACAGGGATAAAAACTCAATTGGACACCCCTGTCCAATTCTGTATGTGGAGAAAGTAATGTCGTGGGGAGCTGGGATTTGTTTTGCTGTACTCCTGGGAGGCCGTAGATGTCAATCGATGTGCTTTGGAGGGGGCTAGGTGGATTTCAAAATGTGGTTAGGGTACAGGGATAAAAACTCAATTGGACACCCCTGTCCAATTCTGTATGTGGAGAAGGTAATGTCGTGGGGAGCTGGGGTTTGTTTTATTGTACTCCTGGGAGGGTTAGGTTTAGGGTTAGGGTTAGGGTTAGGGTTAGGGTTAGGTACAGGGATAAAAACTCAATTGGACACCCCTGTCCAATTCTGTATGTAGAGAAGGTAATGTCGTGGGGAGCTGGGGTTTGTTTTGCTGTACTCCTGGGAGGCCGTAGATGTCAATCGATGTGCTTTGGAGGGGGCTAGGTGGATTTCAAAATTTGGTTAGGATTAGGGGTTAGGGGTTAGGGGTTAGGGGTTGGGGTTAGGGATAGGGGTTAGGGTTAAGGTTTGAGTTTGAGTTTGAGTTTATTTTTATTTTTACAGGGACAGTGCACATTAATCAACGTTTCAGTAAAAGTGCCGGTTTTAGCCAGCCGGCTAATTTTCAACCGCAGTCCCTGGGCAGGTTATTAAAAACAATTACAATATAGACAATAACAACATAGAACAAGACATAGCATACAGACATAGCAACATAGGACAAACAAGATGTAGCATACAGACCGAGCAACATAGAACAAAAAGCAGCAAGACAAAATTCATAAAAGCAACAAAGTGTTTCCACACCTCACAAGTTACAGACAACAGACATGGAAAGCGGCAACACACAGCTAGGGACCATGTTCACAAATCTGATTGACCTTTAGCCATGTCTTCAAGTATTTTGTGAAAGTGTGATATGTGGTGCAGTTATGTGTGTCTGATGGCAGTGTATTCCAGACATGGGAAGCTCTCACAGAAAAAGCGGATTTACTAAAGGTGCTTTTCCTTAGGGGAACTACACAGTCACCTCTCATGGCAGACCTTGTGGATCTGCTGCCATATGTTTGGGTTTTCTGTTTAACAAAAATACTGAGTGGAGGGGGAGCCAAGCCATTTAGGATCTTGAATACAAGACATGCATCTTTGTATTGCACAAGATTTTCCCAACTCAGGAGCTCATGCTTTCTAAGGATGTGACAGTGATGATGGCTATTGGGCTTCCTATCAAGCACTTTGAGAGCCTGTTTGTAGACAGACTGAATAGGTCTTACTGTTGTACAGCAAGCTTGGGCCCAACTAGTCAAGCAGTATGTTAAGTGGGGGAGTATCATAGATTTGAAGTACAGTTTTGCTACCTCTGTAGTCAAACAATTTCGTATAAATCGGAAATTAGCTAGGTTGAATTTGGTTATTTGAATTACCTTTTTCACATGCTTTTTAAAAGAGAGGTTGGAATCAAGTATGATGCCAAGGTACTTAAAATCAGATACCCCCTGGAGCTTCTCCCCTGACACATAGACTTCTGGCTCAGTAGCATCTGTTGCCCCCTTTGTGAAGAACATGCAAACAGTTTTTTTCACATTGAGATGCAAACACGAGTCACTGAGCCACTTTGTAACCTGGACCATTACAGTAGTGAGTTCTTGTGCAGCTTGTTGTTTGCTCTTTGCATGCACATATATCACTGTATCATCTGCATACATTTGAACTTCAGACCCAGTACAGACAGAAGGCAGATCATTAATGTACAGGCTGAACAGGAGGGGCCCCAGTATTGACCCTTGGGGCACACCCACATCATAGCTAAGAGTGGGCGACAGCTCATTGCTCACTCTGACACACTGAGTTCTGCCTTCAAGGTATGATTTCATCCATCTCAAGGCATCGGGGGAAAAGTTGAACTTGGACAATTTTGTGATGAGAATCTCATGGTTAACAGTATCAAAAGCCTTCCTTAGGTCCAGAAACACAGCCCCAACAACGCCCCCTTTGTCCATCTTGGACTTCACATTTTCCAGAAAAAAGCAGTTGGCCATTTCTGTGGAGTGTTTCGCTCTGAAGCCAAACTGCATGGAATGTAATGTGAAGGGGCTGTTGTTGAGGTGGGCAATCAGTTGTTCTGCTACACACTTTTCAACAATCTTTGACACCACAGGTAGTATACTAATGGGCCTGTAGTTACTCACATCAGCAGAGTCGCCTGATTTAAAGATGGCCGTTATTATGGCCGACTTCCATACCCTTGGAAACACCCCGAGACCAATAGATGTGTTGGTGACCTTAGTAATGGGGCCAATGAGTGACTCTTTGTAGTTTTTAAGAAAGGTAGAGTCCATCCCAAACACATCTTTGGCTTTAGAGTTCTTTAGTGAGCTAATCACCTTGTCTACCTTTGACTCAGAAACCTCCCTTATGATGAAGACAGGTTGAGCATCATTTACTAGCACTGAGCCCAAGAAACCAGTGGAGGGGTTCTGTGTCAGTACCCTGACAGAGTCAATAAAGTAGGAATTGAAGGCTATTGCTATTTCGACTGCATCCTGTGTTAGATTGTTATTCACCATGATTTCTAGTCTTTTTGCAGTGTTACTATGGTCTTTCCCTGTTAACTTTTTTAGATTCTCCCAGATCAGTTTAGAATTTCCCTTTGCTTCACCAATTATGTTAATAAAAAAGTTTGCCTTGGCCTGTCTGATTTCTTTCATCACCTTATTTCTCAACATGGTAAACCTACGTCTGTCATGCTCTAATTTGGATCTTAGGGCTATTTTTAGATAATAATCTCGTTCTTTCATCAATTTCCAGATTTCTCCATTTAGCCAAGGAAGAGTGCTCTTTTGGCCAGGTTTGGATTTGATTTTCTTTAGGAAACCATTTAATGTAGTCTGGATTGTGGATAGAAAAACTTGACTATCAGCTTCCACGTCTGCATAGAACAAGAGATCATTCCAGTTAATTCCCTTAATTGCATTTTCAAAATAGCTTAATTCACTCTTAGGTATTCTTAGTTGATCAGGCTTTCTAACAGTAGAGAGGTTAAACCTGCTCTTAGACAGCTTTCTGGCTATAAGTGTCAGATTATGATCAGATAGCCCAGTAACCATATTGAAGATTTAGTCACTCTCTCTGGTTTATTACTGAACACCAAATCAATCTGTGTTTTAGAGCAACAAGTCACCCTGGTTGGCCCTTTAACTAGCTGTGTAAGGTCAAAGGTATTAGTGATCCGTTTGAGGGTTTTCCTACAACACTTGTCTTCATAATTAATGTTAAAATCTCCCATTAAGATGACCTCTTTCCCAAAATCACATTCCCTAAGCATGTTATTAAACTGATCAAAAAACACACTTTTGGTGGAAGGTGGCCTATACATTCCAATGAGGGTAAAATACATTTGGGGAGACAGTGTAATGTTCAGGCCAATACATTCTAGTTCATTATCACATGAGCACTCAATTTGTTTACATCGGATATGTTCTTTAATATAAATCATCACACCCCCTCCTCTTCCTTCAGTCCTGTCTCTCCTGAAAACATTGTAGCCAGGCACAATCAAAGCAGCAGATGGAGAGTTTCTATGGAGCCATGTCTCTGAGAGGCAGAGAAAGTCAAGGTTGGAGTCTGTGAGTAGATGTTGAATTTGATCACTTTTTGGAATGACACTACGAATGTTCAAGTGCCCCCCTAGTAGTCCCTTGGGCTTAGCTCGTGGGTCCCAGATGACTCGAGAGTGATTGACACATTGAAAAAAATTAAATTTTCTGTGTTTTCTGACGGCTGGGTTTAGGCCGTTTTGTTTCGTTTTGATTAGGGGCAGTTCGGTAGCGCAATTAACAATCCCTCCCGCCTGCACTGGATGCGGGAAACTAATTAAAACAGCTTGCATACCAGAAGCAGAGTCAGGGATCGCATATAGCGACTTTGGTATGTTTGAAGAGTCAAAATCCATCCTGGAGCCGGGTGAGTCGAGAGAAACCACAGGACCATAGCACTCACCCACCTCCACAGCGGCGACGATCAGTGGACGAGGCCATCCACCGCCCTCCACTCCGGTGCGTATCGCTGGCTCGGTGATGTTGGGCCCAGGAGTGAGTTGCACATCCCCGGAGAGCAGGAGGGTAGTGAACAGGTAGTTTAACAGTTTCCGATAAATGTTGGACTTGTGTTTGTTGCGCCTAAGCGGTTCAGTAGAATAAGGAGCGAGGTAGACTTGGCCATTATTCAGAACATTATGGTATGCTGTGTACTGTCTGCTCCCGTGGAACGGTGAACCAATGTGTTTGTGTTTGGTGTTAATATTCTCCGGTAGTAGACTGATTGTGTCATCCCAGCAAGGACGCACTGAGATTATCAGTAGAGCAGCTACATAACTGACAATCATGGCAGAGTACTGGAGATAAAACACATAATTGCGCTTTAACTCTTTGCATGAGTTACTTAGCTGGGGTCGGCGTACACCTGATGGTTTAGATAAAATTACAGCATTCGAATGAGAAGCGGCACCTGCCACACGACCCTGTCTTCCGTCCGCCATTATCGAGGTTAGGGTTAGGGTTTAGGGTTAGGGTTAGGGTACAGGGATAAAAACTCAATTGGACACCCCTGTCCAATTCTGTATGTGGTGAAGGTTAGGGTTAGGGTTAGGGTTAGGGTTAGGGGTTAGGGGTTAGGGTTAGGGTTAGGGTTAGGGTTAGGTACAGGGATAAAAACTCAATTGGACACCCCTGTCCAATTCTGTATGTGGAGAAGGTAATGTCGTGGGGAGCTGGGGTTTGTTTTGCTGTACTCCTGGGAGGCCGTAGATGTCAATCGATGTGCTTTGGAGGGGGCTAGGTGGATTTCAAAATTTGGTTAGGATTAGGGGTTAGGGGTTAGGGGTTGGGGTTAGGGTTAGGGTTAGGGGTTAGGGTTAAGGTTAGATTAGGGTTAGGGTTTAGGGTTTAGGGTTAGGGTTAGGGTTAGGGTTAGGTTAGGGTTAGGGTTAGGGTTAGGGTTAGGATTAGGATTAGGGTTAGGGTTAGGGTTAGGGTAGGGTCAGGGTTAGGGTTAGGGTTAGGGTTAGGGTTAGGGTTAGGGTACAGGGATAAAAACTCAATTGGACACCCCTGTCCAATTCTGTATGTGGAGAAGGTAATGTCGTGGGGAGCTGGGGTTTGTTTTGTTGTACTCCTGGGAGGCCGTAGATGTCCATCGATGTGCTTTGGAGGGGGCTAGGTGGATTTCAAAATGTGGTTATGTTTTTTGCACACAGGGATAAAAACTCAATTGGACACCCCTGTCCAATTCTGTATGTGGAGAAGGTAATGTCGTGGGGAGCTGGGGGTTCTTTTGTTGTACTCCTGGGAGACCGTAGATGTCCATCGATGTGCTTTTGAGGGGGCTAGGTGGATTAAAAAATTTTGTTATGTTTTTTGCACATAGGTACAGGGATAAAAACTCAATTGGACACCCCTGTCCAATTCTGTATGTGGAGAAGGTAATGTCGTGGGGAGCTGGGGTTTCTTTTGTTGTACTCCTGGGAGGCCGTAGATGTCCATCGAAGTGCTTTGGAGGGTTAGGGTTAGGGTTAGGTACAGGGATAAAAACTCAATTGGACACCCCTGTCCAATTCTGTATGTGGAGAAGGTAATGTCGTGGGGAGCTGGGGTTTGTTTTGCTGTACTCCTGGGAGGCCGTAGATGTCCATCGATGTGCTTTGGAGGGGGCTAGGTGGATTTAAAAATCTGGTTATGTTTTTTGCACATAGGTACAGGGATAAAAACTCAATTGGACACCACTGTCCAATTCTGTATGTGGAGAAGGTAATGTCGTGGGGAGCTGGGGTTTCTTTTGTTGTACTCCTGGGAGGCCGTAGATGTCCATCGATGTGCTTTGGAGGGGGCTAGGTGGATTTCAAAATGTGGTTATGTTTTTTGTACATAGGGTACAGGGATAAAAACTCAATTGGACACCCCTGTCCAATTCTGTATGTGGAGAAGGTAATGTCGTGGGGAGCTGGGGTTTGTTTTGTTGTACTCCTGGGAGGCCGTAGATGTCCATCGATGTGCTTTGGAGGGGGCTAGGTGGATTTCAAAATTTGGTTATGTTTTTTGGGTTAGGGTTAGGGTTAGGGTTAGGGTTAGGTACAGGGATAAAAACTCAATTGGACACCACTGCCCAATTCTGTATGTGGAGAAGGTAATGTCGTGGGGAGCTGGGGTTTGTTTTGTTGTACTCCTGGGAGGCCGTAGATGTCCATCGATGTGCTTTGGAGGGTTAGGGTTAGGGTTAGGTACAGGGATAAAAACTCAATTGGACACCCCTGTCCAATTCTGTATGTGGAGAAGGTAATGTCGTGGGGAGCTGGGGTTTGTTTTGCTGTACTCCTGGGAGGCCGTAGATGTCCATCGATGTGCTTTGGAGGGGGCTAGGTGGATTTCAAAATCTGGTTATGTTTTTTGCACATAGGTACAGGGATAAAAACTCAATTGGTTATGTTTTTTGGGTTAAGGTTAGGGTTAGGTTAGGGTTAGGGTTAGGGTTAGGGTTAGGGTTAGGTACAGGGATAAAAACTCAATTGGTGGCCGTAGATGTCAATCGATGTGCTTTGGAGGGGGCTAGGTGGATTTCAAAATGTGGTTAGGGTACAGGGATAAAAACTCAATTGGACACCCCTGTCCAATTCTGTATGTGGAGAAGGTAATGTCGTGGGGAGCTGGGGTTTGTTTTATTGTACTCCTGGGAGGGTTAGGTTTAGGGTTAGGGTTAGGGTTAGGGTTAGGTACAGGGATAAAAACTCAATTGGACACCCCTGTCCAATTCTGTATGTAGAGAAGGTAATTTCGTGGGGAGCTGAGGTTTGTTTTGTTGTACTCCTGGGAGGCCGTAGATGTCAATCGATGTGCTTAGGGTTAGGGTTAGGGTTAGGGTTAGGTACAGGGATAAAAACTATATTGGACACCCCTGTCCAATTCTGTATGTGGAGAAGGTAATGTCGTGGGGAGCTGGGGTTTGTTTTGCTGTACTCCTGGGAGGCCGTAGATGTCCATCGATGTGCTTTGGAGGGGGCTAGGTGGATTTCAAAATTTGGATATGTTTTTGGTTTAGGGTTAGGGTTAGGGTTAGGGTTAGGTTAGGGTTAGGGTTAGGGTTAGGTACAGGGATAAAAACTCAATTGGACACCCCTGTCCAATTCTGTATGTGGAGAAAGTAATGTCGTGGGGAGCTGGGATTTGTTTTGCTGTACTCCTGGGAGGCCGTAGATGTCAATCGATGTGCTTTGGAGGGGGCTAGGTGGATTTCAAAATGTGGTTAGGGTACAGGGATAAAAACTCAATTGGACACCACTGTCCAATTCTGTATGTGGAGAAGGTAATGTCGTGGGGAGCTGGGGTTTCTTTTGTTGTACTCCTGGGAGGCCGTAGATGTCCATCGATGTGCTTTGGAGGGGGCTAGGTGGATTTCAAAATGTGGTTATGTTTTTTGTACATAGGGTACAGGGATAAAAACTCAATTGGACACCCCTGTCCAATTCTGTATGTGGAGAAGGTAATGTCGTGGGGAGCTGGGGTTTGTTTTGTTGTACTCCTGGGAGGCCGTAGATGTCCATCGATGTGCTTTGGAGGGGGCTAGGTGGATTTCAAAATTTGGTTATGTTTTTTGGGTTAGGGTTAGGGTTAGGGTTAGGGTTAGGTACAGGGATAAAAACTCAATTGGACACCACTGCCCAATTCTGTATGTGGAGAAGGTAATGTCGTGGGGAGCTGGGGTTTGTTTTGTTGTACTCCTGGGAGGCCGTAGATGTCCATCGATGTGCTTTGGAGGGTTAGGGTTAGGGTTAGGTACAGGGATAAAAACTCAATTGGACACCCCTGTCCAATTCTGTATGTGGAGAAGGTAATGTCGTGGGGAGCTGGGGTTTGTTTTGCTGTACTCCTGGGAGGCCGTAGATGTCCATCGATGTGCTTTGGAGGGGGCTAGGTGGATTTCAAAATCTGGTTATGTTTTTTGCACATAGGTACAGGGATAAAAACTCAATTGGTTATGTTTTTTGGGTTAAGGTTAGGGTTAGGTTAGGGTTAGGGTTAGGGTTAGGGTTAGGGTTAGGTACAGGGATAAAAACTCAATTGGTGGCCGTAGATGTCAATCGATGTGCTTTGGAGGGGGCTAGGTGGATTTCAAAATGTGGTTAGGGTACAGGGATAAAAACTCAATTGGACACCCCTGTCCAATTCTGTATGTGGAGAAGGTAATGTCGTGGGGAGCTGGGGTTTGTTTTATTGTACTCCTGGGAGGGTTAGGTTTAGGGTTAGGGTTAGGGTTAGGGTTAGGTACAGGGATAAAAACTCAATTGGACACCCCTGTCCAATTCTGTATGTAGAGAAGGTAATTTCGTGGGGAGCTGAGGTTTGTTTTGTTGTACTCCTGGGAGGCCGTAGATGTCAATCGATGTGCTTAGGGTTAGGGTTAGGGTTAGGGTTAGGTACAGGGATAAAAACTATATTGGACACCCCTGTCCAATTCTGTATGTGGAGAAGGTAATGTCGTGGGGAGCTGGGGTTTGTTTTGCTGTACTCCTGGGAGGCCGTAGATGTCCATCGATGTGCTTTGGAGGGGGCTAGGTGGATTTCAAAATTTGGATATGTTTTTGGTTTAGGGTTAGGGTTAGGGTTAGGGTTAGGTTAGGGTTAGGGTTAGGGTTAGGTACAGGGATAAAAACTCAATTGGACACCCCTGTCCAATTCTGTATGTGGAGAAAGTAATGTCGTGGGGAGCTGGGATTTGTTTTGCTGTACTCCTGGGAGGCCGTAGATGTCAATCGATGTGCTTTGGAGGGGGCTAGGTGGATTTCAAAATGTGGTTAGGGTACAGGGATAAAAACTCAATTGGACACCCCTGTCCAATTCTGTATGTGGAGAAGGTAATGTCGTGGGGAGCTGGGGTTTGTTTTATTGTACTCCTGGGAGGGTTAGGTTTAGGGTTAGGGTTAGGGTTAGGGTTAGGGTTAGGTACAGGGATAAAAACTCAATTGGACACCCCTGTCCAATTCTGTATGTAGAGAAGGTAATGTCGTGGGGAGCTGGGGTTTGTTTTGCTGTACTCCTGGGAGGCCGTAGATGTCAATCGATGTGCTTTGGAGGGGGCTAGGTGGATTTCAAAATTTGGTTAGGATTAGGGGTTAGGGGTTAGGGGTTAGGGGTTGGGGTTAGGGATAGGGGTTAGGGTTAAGGTTTGAGTTTGAGTTTGAGTTTATTTTTATTTTTACAGGGACAGTGCACATTAATCAACGTTTCAGTAAAAGTGCCGGTTTTAGCCAGCCGGCTAATTTTCAACCGCAGTCCCTGGGCAGGTTATTAAAAACAATTACAATATAGACAATAACAACATAGAACAAGACATAGCATACAGACATAGCAACATAGGACAAACAAGATGTAGCATACAGACCGAGCAACATAGAACAAAAAGCAGCAAGACAAAATTCATAAAAGCAACAAAGTGTTTCCACACCTCACAAGTTACAGACAACAGACATGGAAAGCGGCAACACACAGCTAGGGACCATGTTCACAAATCTGATTGACCTTTAGCCATGTCTTCAAGTATTTTGTGAAAGTGTGATATGTGGTGCAGTTATGTGTGTCTGATGGCAGTGTATTCCAGACATGGGAAGCTCTCACAGAAAAAGCGGATTTACTAAAGGTGCTTTTCCTTAGGGGAACTACACAGTCACCTCTCATGGCAGACCTTGTGGATCTGCTGCCATATGTTTGGGTTTTCTGTTTAACAAAAATACTGAGTGGAGGGGGAGCCAAGCCATTTAGGATCTTGAATACAAGACATGCATCTTTGTATTGCACAAGATTTTCCCAACTCAGGAGCTCATGCTTTCTAAGGATGTGACAGTGATGATGGCTATTGGGCTTCCTATCAAGCACTTTGAGAGCCTGTTTGTAGACAGACTGAATAGGTCTTACTGTTGTACAGCAAGCTTGGGCCCAACTAGTCAAGCAGTATGTTAAGTGGGGGAGTATCATAGATTTGAAGTACAGTTTTGCTACCTCTGTAGTCAAACAATTTCGTATAAATCGGAAATTAGCTAGGTTGAATTTGGTTATTTGAATTACCTTTTTCACATGCTTTTTAAAAGAGAGGTTGGAATCAAGTATGATGCCAAGGTACTTAAAATCAGATACCCCCTGGAGCTTCTCCCCTGACACATAGACTTCTGGCTCAGTAGCATCTGTTGCCCCCTTTGTGAAGAACATGCAAACAGTTTTTTTCACATTGAGATGCAAACACGAGTCACTGAGCCACTTTGTAACCTGGACCATTACAGTAGTGAGTTCTTGTGCAGCTTGTTGTTTGCTCTTTGCATGCACATATATCACTGTATCATCTGCATACATTTGAACTTCAGACCCAGTACAGACAGAAGGCAGATCATTAATGTACAGGCTGAACAGGAGGGGCCCCAGTATTGACCCTTGGGGCACACCCACATCATAGCTAAGAGTGGGCGACAGCTCATTGCTCACTCTGACACACTGAGTTCTGCCTTCAAGGTATGATTTCATCCATCTCAAGGCATCGGGGGAAAAGTTGAACTTGGACAATTTTGTGATGAGAATCTCATGGTTAACAGTATCAAAAGCCTTCCTTAGGTCCAGAAACACAGCCCCAACAACGCCCCCTTTGTCCATCTTGGACTTCACATTTTCCAGAAAAAAGCAGTTGGCCATTTCTGTGGAGTGTTTCGCTCTGAAGCCAAACTGCATGGAATGTAATGTGAAGGGGCTGTTGTTGAGGTGGGCAATCAGTTGTTCTGCTACACACTTTTCAACAATCTTTGACACCACAGGTAGTATACTAATGGGCCTGTAGTTACTCACATCAGCAGAGTCGCCTGATTTAAAGATGGCCGTTATTATGGCCGACTTCCATACCCTTGGAAACACCCCGAGACCAATAGATGTGTTGGTGACCTTAGTAATGGGGCCAATGAGTGACTCTTTGTAGTTTTTAAGAAAGGTAGAGTCCATCCCAAACACATCTTTGGCTTTAGAGTTCTTTAGTGAGCTAATCACCTTGTCTACCTTTGACTCAGAAACCTCCCTTATGATGAAGACAGGTTGAGCATCATTTACTAGCACTGAGCCCAAGAAACCAGTGGAGGGGTTCTGTGTCAGTACCCTGACAGAGTCAATAAAGTAGGAATTGAAGGCTATTGCTATTTCGACTGCATCCTGTGTTAGATTGTTATTCACCATGATTTCTAGTCTTTTTGCAGTGTTACTATGGTCTTTCCCTGTTAACTTTTTTAGATTCTCCCAGATCAGTTTAGAATTTCCCTTTGCTTCACCAATTATGTTAATAAAAAAGTTTGCCTTGGCCTGTCTGATTTCTTTCATCACCTTATTTCTCAACATGGTAAACCTACGTCTGTCATGCTCTAATTTGGATCTTAGGGCTATTTTTAGATAATAATCTCGTTCTTTCATCAATTTCCAGATTTCTCCATTTAGCCAAGGAAGAGTGCTCTTTTGGCCAGGTTTGGATTTGATTTTCTTTAGGAAACCATTTAATGTAGTCTGGATTGTGGATAGAAAAACTTGACTATCAGCTTCCACGTCTGCATAGAACAAGAGATCATTCCAGTTAATTCCCTTAATTGCATTTTCAAAATAGCTTAATTCACTCTTAGGTATTCTTAGTTGATCAGGCTTTCTAACAGTAGAGAGGTTAAACCTGCTCTTAGACAGCTTTCTGGCTATAAGTGTCAGATTATGATCAGATAGCCCAGTAACCATATTGAAGATTTAGTCACTCTCTCTGGTTTATTACTGAACACCAAATCAATCTGTGTTTTAGAGCAACAAGTCACCCTGGTTGGCCCTTTAACTAGCTGTGTAAGGTCAAAGGTATTAGTGATCCGTTTGAGGGTTTTCCTACAACACTTGTCTTCATAATTAATGTTAAAATCTCCCATTAAGATGACCTCTTTCCCAAAATCACATTCCCTAAGCATGTTATTAAACTGATCAAAAAACACACTTTTGGTGGAAGGTGGCCTATACATTCCAATGAGGGTAAAATACATTTGGGGAGACAGTGTAATGTTCAGGCCAATACATTCTAGTTCATTATCACATGAGCACTCAATTTGTTTACATCGGATATGTTCTTTAATATAAATCATCACACCCCCTCCTCTTCCTTCAGTCCTGTCTCTCCTGAAAACATTGTAGCCAGGCACAATCAAAGCAGCAGATGGAGAGTTTCTATGGAGCCATGTCTCTGAGAGGCAGAGAAAGTCAAGGTTGGAGTCTGTGAGTAGATGTTGAATTTGATCACTTTTTGGAATGACACTACGAATGTTCAAGTGCCCCCCTAGTAGTCCCTTGGGCTTAGCTCGTGGGTCCCAGATGACTCGAGAGTGATTGACACATTGAAAAAAATTAAATTTTCTGTGTTTTCTGACGGCTGGGTTTAGGCCGTTTTGTTTCGTTTTGATTAGGGGCAGTTCGGTAGCGCAATTAACAATCCCTCCCGCCTGCACTGGATGCGGGAAACTAATTAAAACAGCTTGCATACCAGAAGCAGAGTCAGGGATCGCATATAGCGACTTTGGTATGTTTGAAGAGTCAAAATCCATCCTGGAGCCGGGTGAGTCGAGAGAAACCACAGGACCATAGCACTCACCCACCTCCACAGCGGCGACGATCAGTGGACGAGGCCATCCACCGCCCTCCACTCCGGTGCGTATCGCTGGCTCGGTGATGTTGGGCCCAGGAGTGAGTTGCACATCCCCGGAGAGCAGGAGGGTAGTGAACAGGTAGTTTAACAGTTTCCGATAAATGTTGGACTTGTGTTTGTTGCGCCTAAGCGGTTCAGTAGAATAAGGAGCGAGGTAGACTTGGCCATTATTCAGAACATTATGGTATGCTGTGTACTGTCTGCTCCCGTGGAACGGTGAACCAATGTGTTTGTGTTTGGTGTTAATATTCTCCGGTAGTAGACTGATTGTGTCATCCCAGCAAGGACGCACTGAGATTATCAGTAGAGCAGCTACATAACTGACAATCATGGCAGAGTACTGGAGATAAAACACATAATTGCGCTTTAACTCTTTGCATGAGTTACTTAGCTGGGGTCGGCGTACACCTGATGGTTTAGATAAAATTACAGCATTCGAATGAGAAGCGGCACCTGCCACACGACCCTGTCTTCCGTCCGCCATTATCGAGGTTAGGGTTAGGGTTTAGGGTTAGGGTTAGGGTACAGGGATAAAAACTCAATTGGACACCCCTGTCCAATTCTGTATGTGGTGAAGGTTAGGGTTAGGGTTAGGGTTAGGGTTAGGGGTTAGGGGTTAGGGTTAGGGTTAGGGTTAGGGTTAGGTACAGGGATAAAAACTCAATTGGACACCCCTGTCCAATTCTGTATGTGGAGAAGGTAATGTCGTGGGGAGCTGGGGTTTGTTTTGCTGTACTCCTGGGAGGCCGTAGATGTCAATCGATGTGCTTTGGAGGGGGCTAGGTGGATTTCAAAATTTGGTTAGGATTAGGGGTTAGGGGTTAGGGGTTGGGGTTAGGGTTAGGGTTAGGGGTTAGGGTTAAGGTTAGATTAGGGTTAGGGTTTAGGGTTTAGGGTTAGGGTTAGGGTTAGGGTTAGGTTAGGGTTAGGGTTAGGGTTAGGGTTAGGATTAGGATTAGGGTTAGGGTTAGGGTTAGGGTAGGGTCAGGGTTAGGGTTAGGGTTAGGGTTAGGGTTAGGGTTAGGGTTAGGGTACAGGGATAAAAACTCAATTGGACACCCCTGTCCAATTCTGTATGTGGAGAAGGTAATGTCGTGGGGAGCTGGGGTTTGTTTTGTTGTACTCCTGGGAGGCCGTAGATGTCCATCGATGTGCTTTGGAGGGGGCTAGGTGGATTTCAAAATGTGGTTATGTTTTTTGCACACAGGGATAAAAACTCAATTGGACACCCCTGTCCAATTCTGTATGTGGAGAAGGTAATGTCGTGGGGAGCTGGGGGTTCTTTTGTTGTACTCCTGGGAGACCGTAGATGTCCATCGATGTGCTTTTGAGGGGGCTAGGTGGATTAAAAAATTTTGTTATGTTTTTTGCACATAGGTACAGGGATAAAAACTCAATTGGACACCCCTGTCCAATTCTGTATGTGGAGAAGGTAATGTCGTGGGGAGCTGGGGTTTCTTTTGTTGTACTCCTGGGAGGCCGTAGATGTCCATCGAAGTGCTTTGGAGGGTTAGGGTTAGGGTTAGGTACAGGGATAAAAACTCAATTGGACACCCCTGTCCAATTCTGTATGTGGAGAAGGTAATGTCGTGGGGAGCTGGGGTTTGTTTTGCTGTACTCCTGGGAGGCCGTAGATGTCCATCGATGTGCTTTGGAGGGGGCTAGGTGGATTTAAAAATCTGGTTATGTTTTTTGCACATAGGTACAGGGATAAAAACTCAATTGGACACCACTGTCCAATTCTGTATGTGGAGAAGGTAATGTCGTGGGGAGCTGGGGTTTCTTTTGTTGTACTCCTGGGAGGCCGTAGATGTCCATCGATGTGCTTTGGAGGGGGCTAGGTGGATTTCAAAATGTGGTTATGTTTTTTGTACATAGGGTACAGGGATAAAAACTCAATTGGACACCCCTGTCCTATTCTGTATGTGGAGAAGGTAATGTCGTGGGGAGCTGGGGTTTGTTTTGTTGTACTCCTGGGAGGCCGTAGATGTCCATCGATGTGCTTTGGAGGGGGCTAGGTGGATTTCAAAATTTGGTTATGTTTTTTGGGTTAGGGTTAGGGTTAGGGTTAGGGTTAGGTACAGGGATAAAAACTCAATTGGACACCACTGCCCAATTCTGTATGTGGAGAAGGTAATGTCGTGGGGAGCTGGGGTTTGTTTTGTTGTACTCCTGGGAGGCCGTAGATGTCCATCGATGTGCTTTGGAGGGTTAGGGTTAGGGTTAGGTACAGGGATAAAAACTCAATTGGACACCCCTGTCCAATTCTGTATGTGGAGAAGGTAATGTCGTGGGGAGCTGGGGTTTGTTTTGCTGTACTCCTGGGAGGCCGTAGATGTCCATCGATGTGCTTTGGAGGGGGCTAGGTGGATTTCAAAATCTGGTTATGTTTTTTGCACATAGGTACAGGGATAAAAACTCAATTGGTTATGTTTTTTGGGTTAAGGTTAGGGTTAGGTTAGGGTTAGGGTTAGGGTTAGGGTTAGGGTTAGGTACAGGGATAAAAACTCAATTGGTGGCCGTAGATGTCAATCGATGTGCTTTGGAGGGGGCTAGGTGGATTTCAAAATGTGGTTAGGGTACAGGGATAAAAACTCAATTGGACACCCCTGTCCAATTCTGTATGTGGAGAAGGTAATGTCGTGGGGAGCTGGGGTTTGTTTTATTGTACTCCTGGGAGGGTTAGGTTTAGGGTTAGGGTTAGGGTTAGGGTTAGGTACAGGGATAAAAACTCAATTGGACACCCCTGTCCAATTCTGTATGTAGAGAAGGTAATTTCGTGGGGAGCTGAGGTTTGTTTTGTTGTACTCCTGGGAGGCCGTAGATGTCAATCGATGTGCTTAGGGTTAGGGTTAGGGTTAGGGTTAGGTACAGGGATAAAAACTATATTGGACACCCCTGTCCAATTCTGTATGTGGAGAAGGTAATGTCGTGGGGAGCTGGGGTTTGTTTTGCTGTACTCCTGGGAGGCCGTAGATGTCCATCGATGTGCTTTGGAGGGGGCTAGGTGGATTTCAAAATTTGGATATGTTTTTGGTTTAGGGTTAGGGTTAGGGTTAGGGTTAGGTTAGGGTTAGGGTTAGGGTTAGGTACAGGGATAAAAACTCAATTGGACACCCCTGTCCAATTCTGTATGTGGAGAAAGTAATGTCGTGGGGAGCTGGGATTTGTTTTGCTGTACTCCTGGGAGGCCGTAGATGTCAATCGATGTGCTTTGGAGGGGGCTAGGTGGATTTCAAAATGTGGTTAGGGTACAGGGATAAAAACTCAATTGGACACCCCTGTCCAATTCTGTATGTGGAGAAGGTAATGTCGTGGGGAGCTGGGGTTTGTTTTATTGTACTCCTGGGAGGGTTAGGTTTAGGGTTAGGGTTAGGGTTAGGGTTAGGGTTAGGTACAGGGATAAAAACTCAATTGGACACCCCTGTCCAATTCTGTATGTAGAGAAGGTAATGTCGTGGGGAGCTGGGGTTTGTTTTGCTGTACTCCTGGGAGGCCGTAGATGTCAATCGATGTGCTTTGGAGGGGGCTAGGTGGATTTCAAAATTTGGTTAGGATTAGGGGTTAGGGGTTAGGGGTTAGGGGTTGGGGTTAGGGATAGGGGTTAGGGTTAAGGTTTGAGTTTGAGTTTGAGTTTATTTTTATTTTTACAGGGACAGTGCACATTAATCAACGTTTCAGTAAAAGTGCCGGTTTTAGCCAGCCGGCTAATTTTCAACCGCAGTCCCTGGGCAGGTTATTAAAAACAATTACAATATAGACAATAACAACATAGAACAAGACATAGCATACAGACATAGCAACATAGGACAAACAAGATGTAGCATACAGACCGAGCAACATAGAACAAAAAGCAGCAAGACAAAATTCATAAAAGCAACAAAGTGTTTCCACACCTCACAAGTTACAGACAACAGACATGGAAAGCGGCAACACACAGCTAGGGACCATGTTCACAAATCTGATTGACCTTTAGCCATGTCTTCAAGTATTTTGTGAAAGTGTGATATGTGGTGCAGTTATGTGTGTCTGATGGCAGTGTATTCCAGACATGGGAAGCTCTCACAGAAAAAGCGGATTTACTAAAGGTGCTTTTCCTTAGGGGAACTACACAGTCACCTCTCATGGCAGACCTTGTGGATCTGCTGCCATATGTTTGGGTTTTCTGTTTAACAAAAATACTGAGTGGAGGGGGAGCCAAGCCATTTAGGATCTTGAATACAAGACATGCATCTTTGTATTGCACAAGATTTTCCCAACTCAGGAGCTCATGCTTTCTAAGGATGTGACAGTGATGATGGCTATTGGGCTTCCTATCAAGCACTTTGAGAGCCTGTTTGTAGACAGACTGAATAGGTCTTACTGTTGTACAGCAAGCTTGGGCCCAACTAGTCAAGCAGTATGTTAAGTGGGGGAGTATCATAGATTTGAAGTACAGTTTTGCTACCTCTGTAGTCAAACAATTTCGTATAAATCGGAAATTAGCTAGGTTGAATTTGGTTATTTGAATTACCTTTTTCACATGCTTTTTAAAAGAGAGGTTGGAATCAAGTATGATGCCAAGGTACTTAAAATCAGATACCCCCTGGAGCTTCTCCCCTGACACATAGACTTCTGGCTCAGTAGCATCTGTTGCCCCCTTTGTGAAGAACATGCAAACAGTTTTTTTCACATTGAGATGCAAACACGAGTCACTGAGCCACTTTGTAACCTGGACCATTACAGTAGTGAGTTCTTGTGCAGCTTGTTGTTTGCTCTTTGCATGCACATATATCACTGTATCATCTGCATACATTTGAACTTCAGACCCAGTACAGACAGAAGGCAGATCATTAATGTACAGGCTGAACAGGAGGGGCCCCAGTATTGACCCTTGGGGCACACCCACATCATAGCTAAGAGTGGGCGACAGCTCATTGCTCACTCTGACACACTGAGTTCTGCCTTCAAGGTATGATTTCATCCATCTCAAGGCATCGGGGGAAAAGTTGAACTTGGACAATTTTGTGATGAGAATCTCATGGTTAACAGTATCAAAAGCCTTCCTTAGGTCCAGAAACACAGCCCCAACAACGCCCCCTTTGTCCATCTTGGACTTCACATTTTCCAGAAAAAAGCAGTTGGCCATTTCTGTGGAGTGTTTCGCTCTGAAGCCAAACTGCATGGAATGTAATGTGAAGGGGCTGTTGTTGAGGTGGGCAATCAGTTGTTCTGCTACACACTTTTCAACAATCTTTGACACCACAGGTAGTATACTAATGGGCCTGTAGTTACTCACATCAGCAGAGTCGCCTGATTTAAAGATGGCCGTTATTATGGCCGACTTCCATACCCTTGGAAACACCCCGAGACCAATAGATGTGTTGGTGACCTTAGTAATGGGGCCAATGAGTGACTCTTTGTAGTTTTTAAGAAAGGTAGAGTCCATCCCAAACACATCTTTGGCTTTAGAGTTCTTTAGTGAGCTAATCACCTTGTCTACCTTTGACTCAGAAACCTCCCTTATGATGAAGACAGGTTGAGCATCATTTACTAGCACTGAGCCCAAGAAACCAGTGGAGGGGTTCTGTGTCAGTACCCTGACAGAGTCAATAAAGTAGGAATTGAAGGCTATTGCTATTTCGACTGCATCCTGTGTTAGATTGTTATTCACCATGATTTCTAGTCTTTTTGCAGTGTTACTATGGTCTTTCCCTGTTAACTTTTTTAGATTCTCCCAGATCAGTTTAGAATTTCCCTTTGCTTCACCAATTATGTTAATAAAAAAGTTTGCCTTGGCCTGTCTGATTTCTTTCATCACCTTATTTCTCAACATGGTAAACCTACGTCTGTCATGCTCTAATTTGGATCTTAGGGCTATTTTTAGATAATAATCTCGTTCTTTCATCAATTTCCAGATTTCTCCATTTAGCCAAGGAAGAGTGCTCTTTTGGCCAGGTTTGGATTTGATTTTCTTTAGGAAACCATTTAATGTAGTCTGGATTGTGGATAGAAAAACTTGACTATCAGCTTCCACGTCTGCATAGAACAAGAGATCATTCCAGTTAATTCCCTTAATTGCATTTTCAAAATAGCTTAATTCACTCTTAGGTATTCTTAGTTGATCAGGCTTTCTAACAGTAGAGAGGTTAAACCTGCTCTTAGACAGCTTTCTGGCTATAAGTGTCAGATTATGATCAGATAGCCCAGTAACCATATTGAAGATTTAGTCACTCTCTCTGGTTTATTACTGAACACCAAATCAATCTGTGTTTTAGAGCAACAAGTCACCCTGGTTGGCCCTTTAACTAGCTGTGTAAGGTCAAAGGTATTAGTGATCCGTTTGAGGGTTTTCCTACAACACTTGTCTTCATAATTAATGTTAAAATCTCCCATTAAGATGACCTCTTTCCCAAAATCACATTCCCTAAGCATGTTATTAAACTGATCAAAAAACACACTTTTGGTGGAAGGTGGCCTATACATTCCAATGAGGGTAAAATACATTTGGGGAGACAGTGTAATGTTCAGGCCAATACATTCTAGTTCATTATCACATGAGCACTCAATTTGTTTACATCGGATATGTTCTTTAATATAAATCATCACACCCCCTCCTCTTCCTTCAGTCCTGTCTCTCCTGAAAACATTGTAGCCAGGCACAATCAAAGCAGCAGATGGAGAGTTTCTATGGAGCCATGTCTCTGAGAGGCAGAGAAAGTCAAGGTTGGAGTCTGTGAGTAGATGTTGAATTTGATCACTTTTTGGAATGACACTACGAATGTTCAAGTGCCCCCCTAGTAGTCCCTTGGGCTTAGCTCGTGGGTCCCAGATGACTCGAGAGTGATTGACACATTGAAAAAAATTAAATTTTCTGTGTTTTCTGACGGCTGGGTTTAGGCCGTTTTGTTTCGTTTTGATTAGGGGCAGTTCGGTAGCGCAATTAACAATCCCTCCCGCCTGCACTGGATGCGGGAAACTAATTAAAACAGCTTGCATACCAGAAGCAGAGTCAGGGATCGCATATAGCGACTTTGGTATGTTTGAAGAGTCAAAATCCATCCTGGAGCCGGGTGAGTCGAGAGAAACCACAGGACCATAGCACTCACCCACCTCCACAGCGGCGACGATCAGTGGACGAGGCCATCCACCGCCCTCCACTCCGGTGCGTATCGCTGGCTCGGTGATGTTGGGCCCAGGAGTGAGTTGCACATCCCCGGAGAGCAGGAGGGTAGTGAACAGGTAGTTTAACAGTTTCCGATAAATGTTGGACTTGTGTTTGTTGCGCCTAAGCGGTTCAGTAGAATAAGGAGCGAGGTAGACTTGGCCATTATTCAGAACATTATGGTATGCTGTGTACTGTCTGCTCCCGTGGAACGGTGAACCAATGTGTTTGTGTTTGGTGTTAATATTCTCCGGTAGTAGACTGATTGTGTCATCCCAGCAAGGACGCACTGAGATTATCAGTAGAGCAGCTACATAACTGACAATCATGGCAGAGTACTGGAGATAAAACACATAATTGCGCTTTAACTCTTTGCATGAGTTACTTAGCTGGGGTCGGCGTACACCTGATGGTTTAGATAAAATTACAGCATTCGAATGAGAAGCGGCACCTGCCACACGACCCTGTCTTCCGTCCGCCATTATCGAGGTTAGGGTTAGGGTTTAGGGTTAGGGTTAGGGTACAGGGATAAAAACTCAATTGGACACCCCTGTCCAATTCTGTATGTGGTGAAGGTTAGGGTTAGGGTTAGGGTTAGGGTTAGGGGTTAGGGGTTAGGGTTAGGGTTAGGGTTAGGGTTAGGTACAGGGATAAAAACTCAATTGGACACCCCTGTCCAATTCTGTATGTGGAGAAGGTAATGTCGTGGGGAGCTGGGGTTTGTTTTGCTGTACTCCTGGGAGGCCGTAGATGTCAATCGATGTGCTTTGGAGGGGGCTAGGTGGATTTCAAAATTTGGTTAGGATTAGGGGTTAGGGGTTAGGGGTTGGGGTTAGGGTTAGGGTTAGGGGTTAGGGTTAAGGTTAGATTAGGGTTAGGGTTTAGGGTTTAGGGTTAGGGTTAGGGTTAGGGTTAGGTTAGGGTTAGGGTTAGGGTTAGGGTTAGGATTAGGATTAGGGTTAGGGTTAGGGTTAGGGTAGGGTCAGGGTTAGGGTTAGGGTTAGGGTTAGGGTTAGGGTTAGGGTACAGGGATAAAAACTCAATTGGACACCCCTGTCCAATTCTGTATGTGGAGAAGGTAATGTCGTGGGGAGCTGGGGTTTGTTTTGTTGTACTCCTGGGAGGCCGTAGATGTCCATCGATGTGCTTTGGAGGGGGCTAGGTGGATTTCAAAATGTGGTTATGTTTTTTGCACACAGGGATAAAAACTCAATTGGACACCCCTGTCCAATTCTGTATGTGGAGAAGGTAATGTCGTGGGGAGCTGGGGGTTCTTTTGTTGTACTCCTGGGAGACCGTAGATGTCCATCGATGTGCTTTTGAGGGGGCTAGGTGGATTAAAAAATTTTGTTATGTTTTTTGCACATAGGTACAGGGATAAAAACTCAATTGGACACCCCTGTCCAATTCTGTATGTGGAGAAGGTAATGTCGTGGGGAGCTGGGGTTTCTTTTGT